>NW_013669187.1:38416-66894 GCF_000517525.1 Limulus polyphemus
TTAAGTGCATTATTATAAAAAATTAGGGTTAACCCAACAGCAAGAAAAAAGATTAGGTTAGTACTTTATTTCTTGTTTTTCATATTTATTCTTTATTTATTATTGTAAAAGTAACTAGAATTTAAAACTATGAATCTTTTTAAGTTATTTTAGACTAGATTAGGTAAAATAAGTAATAATAATAATATAATTAAAACGGTTCATGAGGCACACATGCGTGCAGCTCGTGGGTAATGTAATTCAATAGCGTAACGTGAGCTGCTCGTTCCCCGATTGATTTACAACTTATAATGGCATGTACAGTAATTAGACACTATTCAAAGGGCAATATAACAATAAAATTTAATTATAAATAGATGTATAATTTACGAACTAAGAGCTACTTACGATAAATGAATGTAGTTTCATATTACAATTTGAATTCATTCTAGAAAGAAAAAAGGTTAATGTTAATTTAGGTTGGGTTTTTTTTTTGTGTGTGTGTGGTAGTTACAAGGTCGGTCGAATTGACCAATCCCATTTTGAGATAGGGTAGAGAAAATAACAGAAACTTTCAAGTTTTACTGGAAAAAAAAAAACGTTTGAAATGTATTTAGGGGGTTTTAGGGATTACACAAAGGAAATTTGAGTTTTTTTTAGCTGAGGAAAAGTATTTTTAATTTTAAGATGAAAATTACTTTGCACACAGACTATTCAAAACAAATACTCAATATATTCATGGACAAATCTTGATTTTATTTTATAAAAATTCTTCACTAAGAAATATGAGTTTTTGTATGTGAAAGACTTGTAATATTAACTGAAAGACTGCCAAATTTCATGAAGATATACCCACTATATTGAGAGTTATAAGTATTAAAACTATAAAGACTTTAAACGAGTACAAAAACGTTGCATGGTCGGTCAAATTGACCAAGCCCATATTGAAAGTGTTAATATGTTTTAGTATCTTCAAGATATTTCACAAGCTTTCAGTAAACATTACAAGTCTTTTGTACACAAAAAATACAATTTCTCAATTAAGTATTTTTACTAAAAAATTTTATGTGAATATATGCAGCCAGAGTGTTGACTGCTCTGAGCAAAGTAATTTTCATTTTAAGATTAAAAATACTTTTCATCCGAAGGTTGTCAAATGTCATTTGCATAATCTTTAAAACTCTTAAATAAATTTCATATGTTTTTCTTCAGTAAAACTTTATATTTTACCTGTTATTGTCTCTATTTTAACTCCAAACACATTCAGTCAATTTGACTGACCTCATAACCACCATAAAAAAATAGGAAATAAATCTGAATTATCCTTTTATCTCTTTCTAGAATGATTTCAAATTGTAACAGGAAACTACAGTTGTTTATTCTAAATAGTTTAAAACTTGTAACAGAATATATGTTTCTACTTAAATTTTATTGTCTTATTGCCCTTTAAACTGTTCTAACTAATAATCTCATCACACAAATTTTAAATCACTCGGCAATCACATCTTACCTTATTGAATTATGTAACGCATGAGCTACTCACGAGCTTACTTTATGAATAATTTTTTTTTCTTAATCTTACCTAACATAACCTTATCTAGCCTAATAAAGTTCTAATTTTGTATTTTCAGTTACTCATATAATAATAAATAAAGCATACATATGAAAAACAAAATATGTAGTACTTACCTGGGTTGTCTTTTTTTCTTTTTTTTGTTGTTTAATATTTATGAAACTTATGGTTACTTTTATATACTAATGGTACTGCTACACTAAATGATTTTTTATTAAATTAAATGATACACCTAAGAACATAGGATGATAAATAACATGTAAAAAGCAAACAATGTCTTATAATTATCATAATTTCTTTGGCTTTCTAACTATGTGATAAGGGCCATTAAAAATCACTAAGCTTGTTGATGTGTTTCCCATGGGAATAAAATTTGAAGTGAAAGTGAAATAGACGATTTAGTGTGCAAAAAAACAATGTAGTATAATACATCATTTGATAGATTAAAACTTTGGTTATGAATAATATAGTATTAAACTTCAGAGAGAATTGTTAGTAATTTGTGAAAGAGAAGATGTGACAGGTAGGCATGACAAGTGGGTCTAATTTTCTAGTTTATGGATCTGTAAACAAATAAGATTGAAAGCTATAAAAGTATGCTTTGCCTGATAATAACTATATCATAATGAGTAACTTGTGTTAAATTCTGTACATCTAGAAGAGGTGGTAAATAAATTAGATTCTCATGCTCATATCATTCTCATACCATAGAAGATTGAAGATTTTTAAAATATTTCCTTAGTAATATTAAAATTTGATTTTAATTTACGAACTATTTTTCAATGCCAAGTCTATTAATGTACCATGATGATAAAGTGGTTTGATTAAATTTTGAATGTAATTTAAAAGGTCATGACATGCACACTTTGACCTGCCTGTAATGAGAGGATTAAACTGATAGATTAATATTTTCATAGACATACATAAGTACAAAACGTTTTGCATTTTGTACATGTATATTTAATTTGTACACTTGGAGAAGAAAAAAGTATCATTATGTAAACTTTTTTTTAATTTTGAATAGTGTTTTCAATTTCAACCTTCAAGCAATTAAAAAAAATTATTAGGTTTGTTCTGTCACAAATATAAATATGTATATACTGCTATGTAGGTCTGTTTTACTTTCTTGGATCCATTGTAAACTTCAGTCAAGATCCTGAGGTTCACTTCAAGTACATCCAGGTAAGTGATTGTATTTGTAATCCTTCCCAACTTGGTATTTCATTTTTAACAAGGGCAAATGATATCAGTAAGTTTCTGTCTGATCTCTTCCCTCAAAGCACCTACAAGTTTTTTTCAGATTTAGAATTTTTTTCCATACATAGTTTATTAGCATTTATTCTAGATAAAGTACTAAAAAACTTAAAATATCCAAACTGCTAACTCTGATTTTGATTTGTTCACCCTTCCTGATTGCAATTTTTATTTGAAGAGTATAATATCAGACTTACATCCCACTTACATAGATAAGATTTTATAACATGCCAAAACAAAGCTGCAAATCTGTTGTCTTTATTTGTTGCTTATTTCAAGCTCAGGTAGTTTGAATTTTTAAAGGTAGTGATGGAGGAAAACTATGAAATTTAACAAACTGTAGTGAAATAATTATTATATCATCTAAAAGCTGGAATTGTTTTCTTTGTTGCTGTCTATTTGCCATAGAACTCCCTTTCATAGTTTCTTCCTTTTGTGTATTGTAAATTTCTAAACTTTTAGTTATTATGACAGAAGTAATTACTTTGGCTGTTCCATTTCCTTTACAAAAATTATCATTTATAATTACAGGCATGAGAATTTTTCCTCTGTTTGATCATCCCTAGGAAAGTCTCATGATTCATGTGATATTGAGAAAATTTGTGGAGGAGTATAGTTAGATAGGTTGTCGACCTTCCATTAAGTAATTAGAATACACATGGGAAAAATCTGAATCCTGTTATTCTTCCTGATTTAGTGTTTATGAATGTTCAGAATATCCAGCCAATGGCAAAAGTTGAAGTTAAATTTATCAAGTGTCAGTAAAATGAAACTTGATTGGCTGTCTGATGTGATGACTAGGCAAAACAGTAAAACTTTCATTAGTTATTAGAAACAATAATTTTTTTCATTTTAATATAATAAATGTTACTCTAATTTGTTCAAAATGCAGGAGCTTCAGGGGACTTTGACCCCACTATGCCCTACCCTGAACCCCTGGCTTTTTAGCCTTTTTGCCCTTGCCCATTCTCATGCCTGTAATCTAAAATTGTGGAGTTTATGGTAAGTTTCATCCAGCATTAGCTTAGAGATTAGCAGGAAAGTATTTTTTTTTTTAAATGGCTGTACATAATTTCCAGAAGGAAATTACAGAGGTAACCTTTATAACTAAGATACAGTGAGTTACATAATATCTATTTATGTTTGTTCAAGACTTGACATATATTTTTGATACTTTATCTTACCTCCGCTCACAAAATAGCTTTTCTTGGGTAGTATTGCCATCTATTGGCACACATTTTCAATGCTTGCCACTAGTCTTCCACCTCCCGCTTCTGCATATCTACATGTAAATGATTATGCAGTAGCTCTCCACCAATAGGAGTATGACACAACCTCTGTCGTAACCAGCACCTTCTCCACATTTGCACTCGTTAATCGTTTCTCAGTTGACAGTTATTCTGTACAGACGTGCTGGTGTTGCTCACAAATTTGTCATTGTTTTCCTTTATACTACAGACTTAGTTTTTTTACTATGTTTTTGTTATTTCTTTATTTACAGACCCTTTTTTGCTAATGTATTGTGGATCCCACTGGGGCAAGTGGTGCCTGACCAGGTATAATTTTTTTTGAAAATCCACACTATTCATCCTGTGACCATGCTCATCAATTACATTGTAGCTCTTTCTACCACAAACCTGATGTACAATTCCAGATGCCACCAGATGATGGTTGTGTGAATCCATTCAATTGACATCTATGTGAAAACAGTAATGTCGCAGGATTAGGTTACACACATTGTACATATGGGGTGTTCTGTAAGACTGCTAGTTTTTTTCTCTCTAGTGGTCTTTTGCTTCTTAAACATGTTTGTCCTAGACCGTACACTCGTGGACACACACATGAATAAAGCAGAAAAGGATTACTGCCCATCTCTGATGCTCTGTGGCATTGAGACTCTTCCTACCTCAGAACTGACATACAATTCCAGATGCTGCCAGTTGTTGGTTGATCGACTCCATGGTATTTCGATAACCCTTTGCACTTTCTCCAATGATGGGGTCCTCCAGACTCCCTAATGCATTTTTCCCTCCTTTCTTCTAGTGGAGTATGGGAGTCCTTGCCACTTACCAGTTTCTAGCCACTGGGGTGGTGGACCATGGATGCATCATACTACTCAGTTGAGATTAGGGTGGTGGCATTCTGCAGTTGTCAATGGCATAGCACTTCCTATCACAGGCCTGATGTACAATTTCAGATACCGCCAGGTTTTGGTTGTCACACTATAACATAATAATGTATATATATCTGACAGATTGCTTTTTCCTACCATGGCATTCATCCTTCGTACCATCCTCTGGATGTATATTCCCAGTTGGTTTGTTTTGTTGGAGATGGCCCAGTCATGATTAGAATCATTGACACCCTTCCCACTGCAGACCTGATGTACAATTCCAGATATCACCAGGTTTTGGCTGAAGCACTCCGCCATATATATCTATTGCAGGTTGCTCCTCAGGCTGACGTTCCTCCTACCTACCATCCTCTGGATGTGGTTCTCCAGGGGTCAGGTATTAGTTGGAGATGCTTCAGCTAAGTAAGTCCTCACATGTGTTCTGGCCAGTATCCCTCCTCCTACTGTGGACTGGATAAAACATACCCAGTGCTGCCATTGTTTGGACTGGTGATAAACTCCAGGTTTGTGGCCCCTTTTCCTACTATCTGCTGCATGTGGATTCCTGGTGGATCTGGTGTTGGTTGTAACTGGATGCAGCATGTGTATATTCCCACTTGTGTATGGCTGGATATCTTCCTCCTACCATGGCCTGAAAGAATCATACCCAATGCCACCAGGTTTTGGACTGGAGATGTCATCCCACCTCTGGGCATTCCTCCTTCCTACTATCCTTTGGATTGAAAATGTGTGCAAGTGGAGGTGTATTTTGGTACAGAAGCTCATCTTCCCTACTAATTTCCATTTTGATGTGACTATATTGACATTCCTCTGCCTATCACGTAACTATTGTACAATTTCAGATTTTGCCAGGTGTTGGATGAGGTCTAACTACCCCTATGGTCTGACGTGTCCTAGCCACTCGGACACCCAAGGGTCCCATTAATCAGTAATATGTATTGTGGAATTTCTTCCTATTTTTCTGCCTTTTATGTTTGTGAACAGTCATAAAAGAGTGAAGAGTATACTTGGATCAGATGTAGTGTGGTCTTCTGCTGAGATGTGATATTTTCTTTTTTGGTTCTATACCTCATGGTCTCTCTTTGGGTACCTCCTAAAAGGGGGTTTAGTTTTTCACTGGCCCTCTACCAGTTCAATGTGGGATTCAAGCTATTTTGTGAGAAGAGGTAAGATATCATATCTGAAGTTAACATTTTTTATAAAATGTTTTTCCGATAGATACCTTCTCTCACATTTCCTACCCAGCCTCCCCACTTCCGGTGGTACACGGTGTAGTGCTTTTGACCAATCTTGAAGAGATTAATCAGTGCAAGTGTGGAGAGGGTACTAGGTACAATAGGGGTTGTGTCGCACTTTAGTTGGTGAAGAGCTGTTGCATAATCATTTACATTTGGTATGCAGAAAAGAGAAGTGAAAGGCTAGTGGCAAGCATTGGAAATTTGCATTGATAGAGAGCACTAATCGAGAAAAGGTAAGTATCTATCTAAAATACATTTTCAGTTTAGCAAAACGTTAACTTTCAGACCTAGGAGTCAGTCCTAAAACTCAGGACTCAGGTGTGCCTAACCTAACTTCACTACTGTTTGTATCAGGAAATGGGGGCTACACTAGTGCCTCAATTATCTGTGATCTTCAATCTGCAGTTTTTTCTTTTTCCAAAATTTTCTCAAAATAATTGTACCATTACAATTCTAGGCAATAATATACATGTTTTAGAGAAATTGTTGCTCAGAAATTAATTTTGGTTGCAAAAGTTCAGTGGTCGTATGATATCTGGAGTTTTCACGTGCAGGATCTGGTATATGTTCAAATCGTAAGAGGGCTGGTTCAAACCTAGTTTTGTCTCTTTTATTTTTAGCTTGATTAACTTTATTTGTTAAGTGTATACAAAAACACAAAATACTCATTAATATTTTTTAATGATTTCACTCAACTTTAGTTGTTGTCCTCTGTTCAGTGCTACACAGCAGGCATCTTTTAACCACAGATACATGTTCAGGTTGTGTTGTGGTGTTGTCTACTTATGCAATGTCCTCTTCCCTACTGATAATTGGTATCTTCAGTCTGTTTTAACAAAGGTTTTTTTGTAATAATTCCCAAGCATGTATTTGCACTAATTTTTGACTTATTTTTCACAGGCATTGATAGGGTGCAAATGCACTTCTGTGGCAGAAAAAGTGCTGAAATTTAGGAGCTACCTACGCCCATGTTCACTATTAAATTCAACTAAAATGGGAATGGGCAATCAAAGAGGATGTATTATAGGAGAAAAAATAGAATTGAATTCGTATAACTCCTGAGATTCTGACTGACCGACTGACAGTTGGCTTTTATGATTATGATTGTAACAACTTTTATAATGTTTCATGATAATGTGATGAAATGATACTAAAAAGATTATAATTCAAAACAAGGAACTTAAATATATTGAAAAATTTTATTTAGATTAAACAATGGGCTAACTAATAAGATACACTAGTGCCTTGATTATCAGTGCTTCTGTTATCTGTGATTTTGTGCTTCCCCAGACGAGCACAAATATTTGAGGCATCAGTCTGTATTTATTTACCTTCACATCAACGAGTGCATGTTAACGATCATGTGATATCAACAACTAACTGATAGTATTGCCTGAACTTATGTGCACTTGGTCTCGTCTGAGTCTAATCATGTGCACTGATTGGTTGAATTGAGAGAAAGAAGAAAAACAAAATGGTGTGAAATTTTTAACATGTTGTGCAACTACAGTACTTCATTCCTGAAAAAACATGAAGTGTTGAATCAGCCATTAAAATTGTAGAAACAAAGAATATGAAAATAGTTCTGGACTTCCAATTGTCCAAAACTGTTCTAGGTTTGAGTTCTACTTAGAACAGCCCTACGCATGAAAAAAATGGGGAAAATACTAGGTGTCACGATGAAATTTTTAGTTGTCATGGCAATCTAGCACCCGGGATTTGTCGAGGCCTATGTTAGTTTCAGTAATATACAATATATCTTACTATGAAGTGTAAGTTAGTGCATGATTGATGTATTTAGGCCTGTGATTGTACTTTTTCTAATAAGCATGTGTGAGATCTAACTTTTAGATTAAAGGTTACAGGCATGTTGAATAATGGCATAGTATACAGCTATGTCACATAGTGATTTTGTTCATTATAAAGAATAAATTTACCGAACCTAACTTAGGTTTTAAAACATTTATTGGTGTTTCAAGATACTCTGACATTTATGAGTTGGGAATTTTTATGAATATAACTGCAAAAATTGCCAGTATAATGTCATTGGTCTACACTAATCTCTTTCTTCAATGTGGCAAAAGTTACTTAACTTGTGTTTTACATTTTAGTGGCAAAAAAGCCACACATATAGCTTCCAAGAATGACTTATTAGAAACTGTTTAGTTCTTATGAAAGTTGTGATTGATGTATGTCTCTCAATAGTCTCGCTGTATTTTTCTGAGTCTTGTGAATGTACCAAAATTCTTAGTTAAATGGGCAATATTTAACTTAAAATATAAGAGGATTTTTTTTACTGTATATAAAATAATTTTTCGTGACAAACTTATGGTATTAAATGAGGATACTTTAAGAGAATATGATCAAAACAAACAAAGTAATTAAAATATAAATACAAGAACTTAAAGAATTTTAATTGAGATAGTTCTGAGATTTTTGCTTAGGGTACTCTCATCCTGCAGAATACTAATTTTAAAACTGAATGATTTGGCTAGCAAGTCAAGCAGCATTTTAAGTACTCTATATCAGTTATTTTTGTTTTTGTGTTTTTTAGTTATTTAAGCCATTGTTATTTGACTTGGAGCTGATCTTGATAGTGTTTCAAATGTTTTTTTGCATGTGCAGTACATAGCTCTACTGGATGAGTGTAACTTAATTTTTTTATGGGAAGTGGATAATGATAAGGGTTTTTTTTCAGCTCTGGGGATATTTCTATTTTATTTATGTGAGGGTAGATATTGAATGTTTTTTTCTTTACTGCTAGAACATTGAATAGATAGTGTGTTTCTAAAAATCAAAAATAAAGGTGACTTTTATACTACCACAACTAAGAGTAAAAAGTCAGTTCATCAGTTAAAAAATCTTTTGATTGTTATTTGTAATTTTTTTTAAGGTTAATTAAGACTGAAAATTAATGCAGATTTATAGACTGTGTTTTTAGGATTATCTGTCCTGGTATGGTCTTGAAATGATGTTTTAAGCTCTGTGCTGAGTCCTTCATTGTGTTAAGACTTTTTCCTTCCTTACCTTTCTGGAGATGTTGAGTTCTACACTGAATCCATTGTATTTGATGTTTTTCCTTGATTTAGTCTGGAGAAGAGGTTGGGTTCTACACTGAGTCCATTGTGGGAAAACCTTATCACAGAACCCAAAACATCTCCAGGTTAAATCAAGACAGAAGTCATTAACACCCAGTCTATCCATTGAATTTGCTGCTTATAACCACCTTAAAAGAAATACTTAGTATACTGTTAAACTAGATTGTTTAATTTCATCAGTTTGTAACATTTCCAGGCTGCCTGTAAAACTGGACAGATCAAGGAAGTTGAAAGGATCTGTAGGGAAAGTAATTGCTACAATCCCGAGCGAGTAAAGAATTTCCTCAAAGAAGCTAAGCTGACAGACCAACTGCCATTGATTATTGTTTGTGACCGCTTCGACTTTGTTCACGACCTCGTGTTGTATCTGTATCGCAACAACCTCCAGAAGTACATTGAGATTTATGTTGTCAAAGTAAAGTCACATTTCATTATCATTTTACTGTTTTTAACAATGTATTGTAATTTCTCCTGTGAAACCTCGTAGGATAGTTTAATGCTTTTGTGATTTGAAGATTTATTTAGAAAGAAAATATCAGGATGAATTCACTTTTGAAGTTATTGTTCCTTATCTAAACCAGAACAATTTCATACAAAAGGGCTTTTTCCTCTTAACTACACATTTTGAATTTATCGCCTTCATAGATGTTTGCCTTCAAATGTGTGGTTCTAACAAAACCAAACTTCCATTTTTCAAATTGGGACAATGTTTTGAATAGTAGATTGTAATTTCTTCCACGAAATCTCTTAGGATATTGTTATAGCTTATGTGATATGAAGGTAAAAAAAAAGTATTACAGGATGTTATTTTCATTATGGTAGCTTGTGTTAGAATATTTCAAAAGTATGTGTAATTTTTAGAAGTAAGAAATGTTCTATATTTGATTTGATTATGATACTACTAGTTTTTGTTTTGAATCTGTCGAAACTTTTAACAATTTAATAAATTGTACCAACACTTTGTTACATGACAGAAGTATTACATTTAATTTTTATTAGTGTTTTAGAACTGAGACACTGGTTGGTATAAATTAGAACTTGTATATTGTTTTTCCAACTATAGTATCTTTGTATGGCCTGTTGGTTAAGGCGCTCGACTTGCAATCTGAGGATCATTGAACATGTTCACCCTTTCAGCCATGGGGCATTATAATAAGACAGTCAATCCCACTGTTTGTTGATAGAAGAATAGCTCAAGAGTTGGCAGTAGGTGGTGTTAACTAGCTGCCTTCCCTCTAATCTAAATTTCAGATGGATAGCATAGATTGCCCTTGCATGGCTTTGGACATAATTCAAAACAAGCCAAATAAATTTGGACATCAGGACATGTGTAATTTATCAACCCTAGTTTGTTGTTGATGACACAGTCATTAGTGATAGTTTCCAGTGGATATCTTTCAACAAAACATTATTTACTAAGGTCGTAACATATTGATGGTCTTCATTTTTTGAGTATACTATTTTATTAAACAAGAAAAATAATTAAATAGCTTGCTGCTTCTTAATGAAAAACAAAATAAAAAGGTAAATATAAAATCTTCAAGGACAATTCTTAAATACATAATTTCTTTGTTTTCTATTAATGGTACAGTGACTTGTAATTTTTTCGTAGGTTAACCCTTCTCGCCTTCCTGTAGTGGTTGGAGGGCTGTTAGACGTGGACTGTTCAGAAGATGTCATTAAGTCACTTATTATGAATGTCAAAGGTCAGTTTTCTACAGATGAATTGGTGGAAGAAGTTGAGAAACGGAACCGACTCAAGCTACTGCTGTCCTGGCTGGAAATGAGAATACATGAGGGACTTGTTGAACCTGCAACCCATAATGCATTGGCTAAAATCTACATTGATTCAAACAACAATCCTGAAAGATTCCTTAAGTAAGGTGATAGTGATGGTTCTAAAAAAAAAATATTTTCCATGTAATTTTAAATTTATGTCCAACAAATATTATTATAGGGAAAATATTGATTAGCATAAAAAAGAAACTTAAGTGTAAAAGGTGTACAAGTTTTAAGATTTTTTTTTTTTTAAGTAGGATTGTAAGTGGTACTAATTGAAATCTTAAACTTTACAGAGAAAACCAGTATTATGACAGTCGAGTAGTTGGTAAATACTGTGAAAAACGTGATCCTCATCTGGCTTGTATAGCATATGAACGAGGAGAGTGCGACCGTGAGTTGATCAATGTATGTAATCAGAATTCCTTGTTCAAGAGTGAAGCTCGTTACCTAGTACATCGCAAGGATCAGGAGTTATGGGCTGAAGTCCTGTTAGAGAGCAACCCTTTTCGACGGCAGCTTATTGATCAAGTAGTGCAGACTGCTCTGTCAGAGACTCAAGATCCAGAGGATATATCTGTCACTGTAAAAGCCTTCATGTCTGCAGATTTGCCAAATGAGCTCATAGAACTGTTGGAAAAGATTGTTTTGGAAAACTCAGCATTCAGTGATCACAGGTAAACTGGATATATGTTTTTAAAATGTTTATAAAATTTAAAAGTCCAATGTGTTCTGTATTTCAGTTATAGAAAATCTAAAATTAAATTAATTTATTATTGCTCTTCATATTTCATGGTATTATATTAATGATATAGATTTCTAAATGCATATCAGTTGATGTAAAAAAAAATAGGTAATATTACCTAACTTACCAATGTCTAATGTACACATGCTTGCAAGATTATGTGGGTTTTGTATGTTACAGCTGGTCAGAAAACACTTGATCAAGTGACTGATATTTAAAATCAATTGAAATTTAAACTTGCAAGTTTCTTTAAGAATTTTATCTGATTATTCCTGCTCTTAAATGTTCAACTTTCAGAAACCTACAGAACCTTCTGATACTCACAGCAATTAAAGCTGATCGAACTCGTGTTATGGAATACATTAATCGTCTGGACAACTATGATGCACCTGACATAGCAAACATTGCTATTGGAAGTGAACTATATGAAGAAGCTTTTGCTATATTCAGAAAATTTGATGTGAACACCTCTGCTATCCAGGTACAAGAAAAATAACATTTTCTAATAGTGTGTTTTTTTTTTATAACATAAGAAAATATTTGATTCTTTAACAGCAAATAAAAGAAAAAAATTTGCCCTAGTGGCACAACGGTATTTCTGCAGACTTGCATTGCTAGAAATCGGGTTTCAATACCTGTGGTGAGTAGAGCACAGATAGCCCATTGTGTAGATTTGTGCTTAACTACAAGCAAACAGTAAAATTATTTATAAATTAAAAGTCTTTAAGAGTAATAATAATAATCTTAATTATTTTCTGAAAGCAGTTTACATCTAATCCTTTTTGAGATTGCTAATGATTATATTATTTATAGGTAATTGTCAGACTAATAAATTTATAAGCCTATCTAATAGAATATAAATTCCTAAAATTTTCTATATTTATAGTATTAGAAATAGTTATGGAAGTGCACTGGTGATATGCATTAAGAAGTCAGAGAAAATAAGTCATTAAAACTAAGTTGTCGATTGATAAATACGTTATTGTGGAAAATAAAGTAAATGAGTTATACAGTGCACTAATGTTTTTTATTTGATTTAAACAGAGCGGTATACCTTGTTCTTTTTATGGTATCATAGGTTATCAATGTATAACTCTGAAATATCGTTCCAAGTGACTTGTATTACTCCACACAATTCAGTCATGTTATATAGTTGCCATTTGACCTACTCAGTTTCTATATTAAGCCATGGTTGTGAGCATTCCATTGGCCTTTTTCCTACCAGTTATTGTTTCACAGCATATATGGCATACTTGGAATCACTATCTTGCTGGGAGATGAATCCCTGCCCAATAGGTCTTGTTCCTGGGGGAATGAATTTGGAGACTTGAATCTGCTTTTACCTGTCAGCGGCAAGGTTCCATCTGTTTTATGTAGATCTCCACCATCATTAGTTGATAAGTAGCCCACACACACTTATAGTGCAACAGGCTTTAGGTGATGTACTTTAGTCCAGATATAATACTGTTCTACTCTCTACAATTGAACAAACTATGATTGTTTGATGCTAAGACTTGATTTGTCTCATTCTCTACAACAGTGGTTTTGAGCATCTACACATCCATTAAGGCCACTTCATGCTAATGTGTGTCTTACTATTCTGGAGATAACATTCACTTGTAAATACAACTGGGTCTTTCAGATGTTCTTATTAGTAACAATTACCAGGTCTCTACTGGATTGTTGTGTATCTCATGAAGAGCATATCCTGACTTACTTTCTTATCACTTTTGAAGCATTTGAGCTTTCTAACTCATTTCTATTATTAACAGTACTTGTTTCACATACCCACTTCAGAATTTACACACAGCTCTTACTGAAACATGAAATTTCACCTCAATCTGTTGCACAGAGTACCAGCCAAAGCTTATTTTTACACATTTGTCATGTGGCATTTTTGTCCTAGCAGCCATGAGTGTATCTAGCACACTACTGCAGGGAATAGTATAGTTGTCTGTACTGTTTATAGGTACTAAACTGGTGTAAAACTGTCTTATTGGTTGGATGACAGCAAGTTACAGTGTAAACAGTCAGTAACATAACATTTAAGGACAACAAGAGACTTATTGGCCCATCTAGGCCATCCTGTCCACTAAATTAAACAGTACTTATCATTCAAGTATTTTTCAAGCTTTCTTTTAAACTTCCTTAAATTAACTGCATTCAACACGTCTGAAAGGAACCCATTCCAGAGACCAATCACCCTGTTAGAAAAATAAAGCTTGGTTGAAGATGACTTACCCTGCCGAAATTTATATTTATGTTCCCTAATTCTACCATTCTCATCATTAAGTACAAAAAAAGATGATTCATCAACACTATCAATCCCCTTACCAATCTTAAACACCTCAATCAGATTCAAGAGAAAAGAAGTTCAGAGATCTCAACCTATCCTCATCCCAGGTATCGTCCTAGAAGCCTTGCTCTGAACCCTTTCCAATAATTCAGTATCCTTTCTGAAGAAAGGAGCCCAAGACTGAATACGACACTCCAAATATGACCTAACCAATCACATTATAACTTCTTTAGACTTGTATTCCACATTTCTTTAGATATGATCCTAAAATCATATTTACCCTGCCACTAGCATCAGCAGCTGGCTTGGATGGCTTAAGACTGATGACCAGAACCCAAGATATTTTTCTCCCTAACATTGTTAAAGTTATTCCCATCACAATTATACACATAAGTCAAATTGTGATATCCTACATGCATTACCTTGCTTTCAATGTAGTCAAAAGTCAGTTGCCATTTATTCACCTAACTCGCCAAATAGGCCAAATTATTTTATAAAGTAGTATCGTCATCCTCACAGCCAGCATAACTTTAATCTCATTAGCAATTCTAAATAATCTATTAACCATTTCTTTAACTTTGTCATTGATGTAAATAAAAAAGAATAAAAGTTCTAGCACTGAGCCCTGTAATACTCCACTTATAACAACCCTTTGCTTTCTTCCATCCAACCAGCTTTCTATCCACCAAGCCAACCCATCCCCCACACCTACAGAGATAACCTTTTTAACAAATCTTTTATATGACATCTTTTAAAATTTTTTCTGAAAATCCAGATACACCAAATTCACACCTGGACCCACACTTGCATCAGCATAAATCTCTTCATAGAAAGTTAAAAGATTAGCAAGGCAGGGTTTTACCCTGGTAAACTTATGCTGACTATACAACAGAATTTTAAACTTTAAAATACTTTGCAAAGCATTTCTTATCAGACTTTTCCCATCAGTGATGTAAGACTAATAAGCCTATAATTACTCAGGCAATTCTTATCGCCTCCCTTGAAAAGAAGATTAACATTAGTCAACTATCAATCTTCTTGCACCTGCCCACTATTTGAGGACTTGGAAAAAATATTAACAAGTGTCTCACATATCCAATCCTTAACCTCCTTCAAAACCCTTGGGTAAATATTATCTGGCCCAAGAGCCTTATAATTCTTTAAATTTCCCAATTTTTTTTTCACCAGCTCATAATTAATTTGATCATCTTGTTCAATCTTGTTTCCATCTAACAACTGTTTAGGTTGAGAAATATCGTTTAAATCTTCATTATTAACAACTGAAGGAAAATTAGAACTTAATAAGCCAGCCATCCCATAATTGTCAGATATTAGTCTTCTTGTATTATCCCTTAAAGGCTCTACTCCCATCCCAACAATTTGATTACCCTTATTGTATTTGAAGAAATCCTTACTATTTATTCTTACATTTTCAGCCAACCTTTCTTCATCTACTGTATTTCCTGATTTCTCATTTGACCAAATCTCTTGATCTTCTATAATCTCCTATCATTGCAATTTAAACTTCCTTTGATTAGTATCTCCAACTAATTCAGTTGTCCACTTCACAGTGTGTAATTCTTGTCTCTTCTCTTAAAAATCCCCTTTTTTGAAATTTGAAACCAAAATCTCATTATTCCTTATCTCCATATGTAGCATAAAAAAATCACATTCAATTGAGCAATGATTACATATATCCAGGTGTTTCCCATTCTCTACCCCCCTCAACCATTGCTTTATTAGAAATTAACAATAAATCTAAAACAGCATTATTCCTAGTGTGTTCCCTAACCAAATGTTGAAAAAAGCATCTTGAATAGTTACTAAAAATCTGTCTTCCTCATTATTTGACTCTAACATTTCCCAGACTATATGCTTTAAACTCAAATCTTCTATGATTATAACCTCTTTAACAGTTGAATTATTTATCTCACTGTAGAGTTTCTTATTAATTTTATCAGTTTCATCTGGTGGTTATTTGACTCTAACATTTCCCAGACTATATGCTTTAAACTCAAATCTTCTATGATTATAACCTCTTTAACAGTTGAATTATTTATCTCACTGTAGAGTTTCTTATTAGTTTCATCTGGTGGTATGTAACAACTTCCATCTAAAAACCTTCTTCCCTAATAACCACTAACAGAAACCCAAGTATATTCAATCTCATTGCTGTTAGCTTTGATATTCTCAAGTTGAACAGGCTGTAACTCATATTCTATATATAAACCAACTCCTTCCAATATTTTTAGTACTCTATCCCTATTACACTATATAAAACCATGTATTTTAATGAAATTTCTGTCATCAAAATTGTCTACCTTTAGCCAGGTTTCAGTTGTCCTTATAATATCAAAATCCTCAGTTCTGACCAGTGCTCTGAAGTCATCCATTTTATTTCTTATACTTCTAGCATTACAACAATAACAGTTTAGCATACTATTAAAACTACCTTTATACTTTGTTTCCATACTATACCCTTCTCAGCATCTTATTTGTTCTTCATTATTCCGGCCCTCTCCACTGTCTAGTTCTAGTTTAAAGTTGCTCTTATATTTGAGTTAATTGCTCTTCCAAACAAGCCAGCCCCTACCTAACTTAAAGGTAATCCATCCATTCCAAACTCTCTATTTTTCCATTGAGCTTATCTCATAAATCCAGTTAGCCAAGCTGTTTTCTTTACCTTTTAACCTAAGCCTAGAATTCAACCTTATTGACCTAATTATAATCTCATCCCCATAATCAAGCCTTGGAAGTATCCCTGACAGAATTAGGTTGAATGCCTTTATGAATATCTTGTACTTAACAGTTAGCTCCTTTGACCTATCCATTCCTACATCATTAGCCCCATGTGCACTACAAAGACTGTATCACTGCTAGTGCCCTTTACTATATCATTTGATCTGTCAGTTATATCCTCCAATCCTACTCCTGGATAGCATAATCTAACTCTTTTTCTCTATTTACCCCACAGACCATCCACTTTTCATACTGAAGAATCTCCTATAACAATAAACTCTCCTTATTTTTTCTATCCTAACCCTATCTGTCCATTATGTTATCCTTTCCTCCTTGAGTTCATCATCTGCACAAGCTAAAGGCTGAAATATGTTGCTTAATTGACCCTGTGAGTGTGTATATATTGCTATAAAGATGATTTCCTCAGTGAATGTTTCAGCCGAAATAAGTGATAGACTTCACTTCTTTAAAATTAAAGTTCATGTGACCTATTTTTATTATTCAGGCAAGCTGCCTAGTAGAAAATTTATAGGCAATTAAAAAAATTTTAAATGCATTCTGTATAATTCTGTGTTTCACTTTGTGAAACTTTTCATAAGTGATTTAAATTAATATTGAACTAATTTACTCTGTGCTGTTAGTTGTTCCTATTAAGGCAATGTTTGCAAGCATTTAGTCTGGTTCTGAAATGCTTTATATCAGAACATTCAAATAAATATGTAAATGCCAAATATTCCCCTTAACAACAACGAAACATATAGGGTCACAAAAGTAGATGAGACATTGCTACAGAGGCCCTAATGTAAGTTGTTTAGAAGAGAGTATACCTTCCTGTATTAAATTTAATTTTTTGTATCCCTTGTTTAGGTGCTTATTGAACACATCAAAAACCTTGACAGAGCCTATGAATTTGCTGAGCGATGCAATGAACCAGCTGTGTGGAGTCAACTGGCTAAGGCTCAATTAGAACAAGGGCTTGTGAAGGAAGCCATTGATTCTTTCATCAAAGCTGGGGATCCTTCCTCCTACATGGATGTTGTTCAGACAGCTCATAAAACAGGTTAGGGGTGAATACTAAAGTGCCCAAGAGATGTCTATTCAGTTAGCTTTTCAAAAACTGCATTTTTTTTATCTATCTCAAGGAAATCTATAACAATAAAGAAAATTGAATGAGTTTCATTTTTAATTTGATAATGTTGTCTTGTAGCTATTTTGAAAGGTAATGGATGTCATAAAGAAATATGCAGAATTTTAAACTGTACAAATTTATAGAAAACATGGATAAAATTTAAGAAAGTTTAAAAACATTAACATTCTAATGCTTTCTGTTAATAAACTGTTGATTCCATTTTTTTCTTTCATATATGTTATAGTTTAATATTTTACATAGAAAATAGTTAAACAGTGCAGCTTTATCTACTTGTGGAAGAAAAACTTAAGATTTGTGATAAATACACAAAGCTGTTTTATGATATTGCAGAAGATGAACTAAATTTTATTGCCCCCAATTTTTTTTTCTTCTATAGATAATTGGGAGGATTTGGTACGATTCCTGCAGATGGCAAGAAAGAAAGCCCGTGAGTCCTATGTAGAATCGGAGCTAATCTATGCCTATGCCAAGACTAACCGTCTCTCAGACTTGGAAGAATTTATTTCAAGCCCAAACCATGCTGATATCCAGAAAGTAGGTTTTAATTCATTGAGTTTAACCCTATGGTTACTGGGTCTTAAAATTTGTAGGATCTAACATCGCTATCATTATATTTCATTCCGAAATAAAACTAGTGGATGAAATTGTTTGAAATTTAACAAGAACCTTCCTAAAAGTATGTAGTTTCAGATAAATAAAATATGTAATATTGTTTGTTTTTTTACTATTTCTAAAACAAATTCATTATTTAATGTAGTTATTTGCACTACGACTCTGAATAATTTGACTGCATGATGATTTTCATTTTGAGTATAAAAATACTATTTATTATCTTAGTTTTCACATTTTATTTCCATAATTTCTAGAACCTGATAAATGAATGTCAAACGTTTTTTAGGTAAATGTTTATAATTTATTTTCCATTTTCTCTACCATATCACTAACTCTATCTATTATCATCAATATATACAGTGCAATGAAATGTTTAAAATTAAAAAATGGAAATATGTATTTACCTTTTATCTCTTCATTAAGTAATCTTAAAATAACTTCTTTGAGTCATATGTGTAGTTTCATATTTTTGCCTTTTCACTTGTAGTTTATTTTTAATGTTTTATTTTCCTTTCCAATTCTTTATCTTTTATTATACATGTCGAAACATCAACATTATGATCAGGGGACACACTTTAGCATTCCATGAAAATGTTTATACTCTCCTGTTCACATAAGCCTTCTCCAGCAAGGCAACGAGTAAAAAAACTTAAGTAATCATTGAACCTTTTGAAATATGCATTTTAAAACACAAATAATACATGAATAACTGAAATATAAAAGTAAAACCTAAATGCAATTTAAATGTCTATCAAACAAATATGTATAAAGCGATAAAAAATAATCAAGCCCAAGGGACACTTATCTTAACAATAGACTTCTGCTTGCCATTTGAAAAAAATACTTTATCACTTACATTTCCTTATAGTGGATAAATTAATCAAGAAGTCTGCTGTTATATTGTTTATAACATTCCATTCAAGTCTAGAAAAGATTATTGCTTTGCAACAGATTACTTTGAAATGTAGATGTTGCGTCTACCAGGAACAAAAAAGTATTAAGCTAATTCTTGGAATGTAGCCTCTATAAAATGAAACTAAAGTTTAGACTTTAAACTTGTACTTGTAGAAGCTTGTCTAGACTGTTGGAGAGGTACTGAGACAAACTGAACAAAATAAAGGAATACTAATCTGGATAATATAAAACTTTGAATTATAATGTATTTGATATTGCTAATTTCATTAAAATGCATTGAAAATAAATTGGTTTAATTAAGTTTTGAGTGTAACTCAATAACACTTTGTGACATGTTTGAAAGGTATTTAAAAAGGTTATTAAAGGGTTAAAAATAATTTCAAGATACTCTTTGGTGTTTTCTGAGTAATTGGGTTATTTAATTTAAACTAGGGCTGTATAATAAACTAGACCAAATTATAAAATGTAAAGTTTTTTTTAACAATTAATTATACTGATCTGGGTTTGTTAGTGGAATTTGATAGGGTTTTTTTTTTTCCAAAATAATGAGAATGAATTTAAATAACTGAACCCATTGAAGTTAAGACACTATTACCTGTACAATAAAAGTGGAATTACTTGAGCAGTGTTATATCATTTGTCTTGTTCCTAGATTGGAGATCGATGCTTTGATGATGGTCTTTATGAACCTGCCAAACTTCTGTACAACAATGTATCCAACTTTGCTAGGCTAGCCATCACCCTAGTTCATTTAAAAGAATTCCAAGGAGCTGTGGACAGTGCTCGCAAAGCTAACTCCACACGCACGTGGAAGGAAGTAAGAATTCTGATGTTTTTTCTTATTCTATGTACATTTGTAGCTGATATCAGAGCTATATTTATAAACTGTATTTAGGTGTGCATTCATGAACATAAGTTATTCTTAGACTTACACCAACCTTTATAAAATTTCTTAAAAAGAGAGAGCAATATAGAAAGTCCCCCAGTAGGTCACCAGTAAGTTTATGGATTTATAATGCTGAAATCTGGGGTTTAATTCCTTGCAATGGACAGAGTACATGTACCCTATTCTGTAGCTTTGTACTAAAAACCAAAATACAAAAACAAGTCTAAAAAGTTAGTTAAAAACAAAATTGTCATTACCTGGTACTAAGAAATATGCTTTTCAGAATGATATTCATATTGGTGAAACAAAATGTATTAGTTATTAAAATTATCAACACATTGTAGATATTAAGTTATTTTAGTACTATCTAGTGTGCTGGTGTTGCTTCAAGTCTGTATTTTTTCCATGTTTCTAGGTATGTTTTGCCTGTGTGAACAGTGAAGAGTTTCGGCTAGCTCAGATGTGTGGTCTTCACATTGTGGTCCATGCAGATGAGCTGGAGGATCTCATTAACTACTATCAAGACAGGGGCTACTTTGAAGAACTAATCTGCCTCTTGGAAGCTGCTTTAGGTTTGGGATTACTTTCTACCTCAAAACTTGTTGGAGCCATATTATTCTTTTATAGCTAATTAACAGTTATAGCATTCTAAGACTTCATAATACAGTGGTGTAAATCCTTAATATTCCAAAGCTTATAATGACTGATTAACATTTTGTAGCTTATCAACAACTGCTTATGTGACATACTTCACAGGAAACTTGTAATTTATGTTTCTTGACTTGCCAATTAGCTAAATAATATTTTTTTACATTTTAAAAATGATGCCCATTTTTTTATTTCTTTGATTTGCCATTATTATGAATCAAATTATAGTAAAATTTATCTCAGTTTTAGCATTCAGCTTTAATAATGTTAATATTACGTGTTCAAAGTTGCTGACAGTGTTGTATATTTTAATTTCCATCAGAGAATTCATTTATATAATAGGTACTATACATTCTCAACCCTAAGTGTTACATACTGCTAATGATGAATTTTTTACTTTTGAAACATCCAGAGATTAAATGTATTTGCCACCATTGTCATAATGCTCTTTCTCTTTTCTTAAATATTTTTAATTTGCTATGCAGAAAAACAACACGTGATAAAATTTTTTATACAGCTATATTTCTGTGGCAAATTTCTATAAAAAAAAAACTTATTGGTGAAAAGGATCTAGCTCACGTGACTGTATGAGCATTGAAGTTATAAGCATTATCATTTCTTATCAGCCCAGTGAGGTCAGTTCTACAGAATTTTACTGAAAGGGACTATGTTTTTAGTTGTAATGGTTGGCTTGATGCAGTTTTTTTCACCTTTTAACCTTTATTTTGAGAGAATTTGTAACTGTACAGCAAATCTAATAATCAAACTAAAAGTACAACATTTATCTAGATAAAATATTATTTAAAAAAAAAGTAATATTTACACGAGTCTACATCTGTTCTTTCTAAACCTTACTTTACCTGTTTGAATGTCATGTTTACAGCTAATTTTTAAAAGACAACAACCAGCATTTTAGATGAAAACTTATGGAACTGTTAATTTGTATTTGATCAATTTTATCCATTACTACTTTTTTGAATTATTAATTTTTGTACTGCAGGCTTGGAGAGGGCTCATATGGGCATGTTTACAGAGCTAGCCATTCTCTACTCTAAATACAAACCGACGAAGATGAGAGAGCACTTAGAGCTTTTCTGGTCACGAGTCAACATTCCAAAGGTTGTGTTATGTCTATCTCAGTGTTTGCTATTAAGCATTTTTATTAATATATTAAATTATAGGAAGTCTTTTTTTTTCTTTTATCAAGAGCAGTAATTAATGTGTTTAAGTATATTGCCATACTGTTGAGAGCACCACGAACAGAACAATTGTACTGTTTTATTGATGTTTATAAATGGTGGTATAAATTTATGAATATATGTATTGTTTTAGGTTTATTGCAATATTACCCTAAGCTTCATGTGTATAAGTCTTTTCTCATTGTTTTTAGAAAAAAGGTTTTCAGTTACTAAGTTGTGTGTATCTATTCAAGCATAGGTGTTGCTATCTGTTTCTGATACCAATTAAAAATAGCTATTTTGTACGTATGAATGAAGTCAGACTGAACTGACTTTGCATATCTTTCTGTATTCAGATGTAGCTGCAAAAAATTGGCTAGTGTAGGAGTTCAGTATGTAAAGGAATATGTGTTTGTGTATCTTCATGAAATTTAGCAAGCTTTTAGTTAATGCTACAAGTCTTTTGTACACAAAAGATAATTTTTAATGAAGTATTTTTACCAAAGAGTTGTCTGTGAATATATGGAGTCAGAGTGTAAGGTGATTTTCATGTTAAAGTAAAAATACTTTTCTTCATCTTACAGTTTTTATATTTTATTTGCATAACCTCTAAACTTCCTAAATGAATACCAAATTTTTTTTTAAGTAAAATTTTATATTTTATGTTATTTTCTATACCCTAAATTTATACAGACTTGATCGATTTCACTGATCTTGTAATTGCCACAGAAAAATATGAAATAAATCTGAATTACCCTTTTTTTCTTTCTAGAATGGCTGCATATTGTAACAGAAAACTACAATTGTTTATCCAAAGTAGCCTAAGACTCATAATAGCATAAATCTGTTTCTACTTAATTTTATTGTTATATTGCCCTTTGAACTGGGTTTAACTAATAATCCCGCAATATAAGTTGTAAATCACTTGGGGAACATGTAATGCAACGTACTGTATTGATGTAATGCACAAGCTACTGGCAAGTGTACCTTGTGGAGAAAATTCATTTTCATTGTCTTACCTAAACTAGACTAACAAGATTCTAATTTTTAGCTTCTTTTATAATAATAAATAAAAAATATGCGTAAAAACAAGAAATTTAATACTTACGTTTGGCCTCTTGTTTTTTTCTGCTGTTAGTCTGCCAATGAAACTTAAGTCTACTTTTTTGTAGTGATGAAACAATAACATTAAATAATTTTTTTCATTTGAAGAACCCACATAAAAGTAAAAAAAAATAACATGCACAGAACTGTACTATAACTATTATAATTTAACTGGCTTTCAAACTAAGGCATAAGTCCCTAGACCCTATCACCACAGGCATCATTTACTGCGCATGTCATAAGGTGCTTACATTCAAAACTTAATTAAACTACTTTTTGTTTAATTAGTATAGCATAAAATTGTAACTAATAGTCCATATTTTAATAGTATATAAATTTTAAGTTCATAATACAATATTTAAACAAATCCTGAATTTCCCTTAGTGTGAAAAATATGACATATTTTCTCTATTTTATTCACCACCTCTCTAATAAGCACGAAATTTAATGTAGATTACTCACTATAAAATCGTCATTGCTCAGACAACAAACCATAACTTTTATATCCTTCAATCTTGTTTTGTTACAGAGCCATCAAATAGAAAATCAGACCCTTCTTGCCACACCCACTTGTCACATCATCTCTTTCAGGATTTGTTAGTACTTTTAAAACTGTATTATGTATAACCAATAGAAAGCTAAGATTTTCATCTATCAAATTATGTATTATATTACATTGTTTTCTGAACAGAAAATTGTCATTTTCTCTCAAAATGGTGTATTTAAGTGTTTTACACTCACAAAAAAGAAACTTATCATCCTATAGGTATTTGAAGAACTTGTATCATTCCACCACAATTTAATTCTTCATATTGTTAGCTGACACTAGGCAGCTGGTACATAATTGAATAGGGTTATTTAAACATTTGAATAACAACAAGTAAAAGCTGGAATGGTCTATTCTTTCATTGCGGGTGGGGGGGTCGGTAAGCCAGACAAGTTTTTGAGAATTACACTCCTCATCAGTCACCAATGGAACTTCAGACCAAACCAAACGTGGACTAGTAAAAAAAAACAAAAAGAAAGAAAGACACTCAATATATTCACAGACAAGTCTTTTTTTTAGTTATTAAAAATACTTCACTAAAAAATGATTTTTTGTACACGAAAGACTTGTAATGTTTACTGAAAGTCTGTCAAATTTTGTGAAGATATACAAACTGTATTAAATGTTAGTAGTTTCAACACTATAATAACTTTAAATTAATACATAGAGGTCACTTGGTTGGTCAAATAGACTGAGCCCTTAGCTACTCAGTCTGAACTCGGTAATAACAACTTCCAATCTGTAGTCCAAATATTTAAAAATCTCTACTCAGAACAACATAGTGTTATAATTCATTTGGTAAATTAAAACTTTATCTTTATATTGGTTATAATAGAGAATTATTGACAATTTGTGAAAGAGAGGATGTGTCAAATGGGCATGACAAGTGGGTCTGACTGTCTTCGTAAACAAAAAAGATTGAAGGCTATAAGCATTAGTCTTTGTCTTAGTAATACTGTAATGAGTAAATTATATTAAACTCGGAATATCAGATAGGGGTGTTGAAAAAATAAATAGGCAAGACATAGCAAACAAATGTAATGATTCTCATCCAAGGAGGTATTGAGGATTTATTTAGATACTTCCTTTTAAAATCAAGAACTTATGAATGTGTATCAAAATTTGATTTATTAACTACATTTTGATACCCAGGTTATTTGTATACATTGATAATAAAGTACTTGAATTAAGTTTGGAATGTAACTCTATGCTTAGAGGAAGGGTTAACTTGAATGTCATTGTGTGAAATTAATGATTGATATGCTTGTACCCAAAACTGACTGCTTTCTTAATTTGCAGGTGCTGCGGGCAGCTGAACAAGCTCACTTGTGGGCTGAGTTGGTGTTTTTGTATGACAAATATGAAGAGTTTGACAATGCAGTAGTTACTATGATAAACCATCCAAGTGAAGCATGGCGGGAAGGTCACTTTAAAGAAATGATAACAAAAGTAGCAAACATTGAGCTGTACTACAAAGCCATTCAGTTCTACCTGGATTACAAACCAATGTTGCTGAATGATGTGTTACTTGTCTTGTCAGCTCGAATGGACCACACACGTGCTGTCAATTTCTTCACTAAGGTATAATTGAATGTAAAAATATCTAGCAAAGATATGAATCACTTCTAATGTTTACACATTGTATACAGATATAAGAAGGCTTTTAAATTAACCTGTATTTATAAAAATTCTTCCCAGTTTCTAAGAAGCTTAGGTTGGGTGTTGGCTAGTGAGTAGCTTGCCCAATCTGTAAATCCAAAACACATTGCTTTTTGGGGTCACAAGTATGCTGTAAGAGTGATAATTAAATCCCACTATTTGGTTGGGAAAAAGTTGGCCATGGGTGACATTGAGTAGCTACTTTCTCTCTAGTTTTATAGGCTCAAAATAAGGGATGACTAGTGCACCCAGCTCTTGAGTAGCTTTGTGTGAAAATGCCAAATGAACATAGAACAAACAAAAAAATCTTAGAAAATCAAAACAAATTACAGTATGTTAGAAACTTCATAGCATAGTTTAATATGCCTTAATCTAACTTCACACTTTTCAAAGTTAGCACATTTATTTTGTTTCTTATGATGTCTCTAAATAATGTGTAATAAAGCTTAAATGAATGGAATGACGAACGTTAACATTTTACTGTCTAAAGAAAACTAATTACAACTATAGGAGATTTTATGTAATATAAAACAGCTTGTAAACTTGTATCTATTATCAGCATTTATGGGTTGTTTGTTCTTCAGTTTTGAAAGATCCTTACACTTTTTTCTTATGCCTTTTTTACATTGATAAATTTACAAGTTCAAGTTAACTACAAAGGTGTTAACATTATCATGGAAATATTATCTTCCTCTCAATTTGAACTTAATTTATTGACAGAAATGTTTTCATATAGTTTTAACAAGTTACTGTGAACATGTATCTGTTAGTACAGTGTTGTGGGTGCCAAGTATAGGAAAGTTATAACTAAACAATTATCATTATGTGGAAGTTTCATTCACTATACAATCTTGGCTGAAATAATACTGATGGAAGAAAAAAGCACAAATGACACCTTGATCAGTTAGTTTCGGGTTACTGCTATTCTGTATACTTAACAGTAATTTGTTCTTGTGCTTCAAACTACATGTACAGATTTTTGAAGACTATCCAAAAGTGAAACTTTATATTCAAAAGTAAAGGAATCCATTACAGTGAAACTCTTGTGATCATAACAGATTGTTTATTTTTGTAATATCTTTTGCATCTTGGGACATGAGTTGGCCCTCTGGTAGTATGCTGGATTTTGGAGCTGGCAAGCCTGGTTCACATCCTTGTGATACCACAGAATATTCCCCTCACTTAAACTGTATTTGTGTTCTAAGACTTACAGTTAACCTCTTAGCAAGGATGGTGGTTAGTAGGGTGCTGCTGACTGGCAGCTTATATAGGCTCAGTAGTTTTGCCACAAATTCATACCATGAAGTTTGTATTGAACTAAGTCACTTAATTTGAGAGATCATGATGTGATTGGATAGTCATTCACCTTTTCACATATTGTAAGGGATATTTGAATAAATTTCTTCATTTTTCAAATTGCTATAAAGCACAAGAAAGTATGAGGTGCTCATTTCATAGGTATTGGAATAAATACATAAAGAAAGAGGAACAGTTAGAATAGTTTTTATTTGTTCTCTAATCAATTGACACACATATATACATCCATAATATTTTTAACGTATTTTATGTAAATAACAGTTGTATTTTACTAGCCTGACTCAATATACACCTCAATACGTTTTATTTAAGAAGTTTTTAAAATTCTATAATTACTTAACTTCTTATTATGGTGTTGAGAAAACGTGATTTTTCATTACCATATTTATTTGTAGGTGAATCACTTGCCATTGGTAAAGCCATACTTGCGTTCGGTTCAGAACCTTAATAACAAGGCTATAAATGAAGCCCTGAATGGCCTCTTAATTGAAGAAGAAGATTTCCAGGGCCTCAGAACATCCATTGATGCTTTCGATAACTTTGACAACATTGCACTTGCTCAGCATCTGGAGAAGCATGAACTTATTGAGTTCCGACGCATCGCAGCTTACTTGTACAAAGGCAATAATCGCTGGAAGCAGTCAGTAGAACTTTGCAAAAGAGACAGACTCTTTAAGGTACTTGTTTAGTATTGATAAAAACTTGAAGACTAGAATATAATAGATCAGTCTCTAAAATATGTATTGTGAATGATATATTTAAAACACAAACGATGAAGCTTTTGCAAGTGCTTGTTCATGTTGTTAAGTTTATGAAATACAAAATGAGAATGTAAATATTATTGTATGTAACAAACATGTTGATTAGAGAAAAACTTTTCTTTGTAATGAACTATTAAGGCTGGCATCTAAACCGTTTTTAAGAAATATATATATTTAACCAATAGTGAATTAAAGCAAATTTAGTTTTTTTGCAGAACTAATGAAGCTGTTTTGACCTCTCCTTGTGTATAATATTTTAAAATACCCTAACAAATACTTATTATAGACTTGTGCTTTTTAAACACAAGATAAATAATGCATTTAATGTGCAATGTTAAGCTTTCATTGTGCTTTAAAATAGATAGTAGCTAATACTTAAAGGGGATTATTTGACATAACGTGAATGGCTTGCATTATATTTGTCTTAATTCAGTAAGTGACATTAAGAGCTGAACGTTATTAAATTAAGATAAATTTGTTTATGTAGATATACGTATGTTAAATCTAACATTTTTAATTTTGTTTGCTGTTGTAATACTTGAAACCAATTTCTGTGATTTTTTTCAGTTTATTATCAAAAGCACTGCAAAAATTAGCTTCTTGAAAAAAATTCAGAACAGCTTAGTATTTTCTGAAAACAATTTAATTGCACGTAACATATCCAGTGACACTCAGTTTAATATATGCATTAATATAAAAATGTTTGTGTTAATTGAGAATCATTTTTCATACGTTTGTTTTGATTATTAAATATATTTTTTTTTAGCTTTGTAAACTTATTTTAATTTTTTTTTTTTTACACTCACTAATTACGAGGATGACTAAGTAGGTAATGTGCTGACAAGTAATACTAAGAGTGGCTAGAC
>NW_013669187.1:66915-74887 GCF_000517525.1 Limulus polyphemus
TAATTAATAAAAATTAGTTTGTTGTTAATGAGATCATTTTCTATTACGTTTGTTTGTATTAATTAAATTATTTATTTTTTTAGTCTTTAGTTAAACTTATTTTTTTTTTTTTTCTACATCACATTACAGGATGCAATGGAATATGCTGCAGAATCTAAGATGGCTGACATAGCTGAAGAACTTCTGGCCTGGTTCCTGGAAGAGAAGAATTATGAATGTTTTAGTGCCTGTCTGTTCCATTGCTACTATCTTCTACATCCTGATGTAATTCTTGAACTGTGCTGGCGTCATGGAATCATGGATTTTGCCATGCCTTACATGATCCAAGTCATGAGGGAGTACACCACCAAGGTATATCATGATTTAGTGAATGAATTAATTCATTGTGTAGTTTTATTGTTAATCATAAAAAACATGGTAGACATATATTTTCTGAATAGGTTATTTAGCATTGCATTAGTGTGTAGATTTAGGATGAAACTGGTCAAACTTTCTGAAATATTATTGGAGTTACGGATAAGAATGTTAGCATTAAAGAAACCTGGCTGATGATTCAATGTGAATTTATTCATAATTATGAAATGTGTATATAAAAGTGGTTGTCAATAGTATCTTATTGTTTTTGTAAAGGACTAAGGTCTAAAGCTCATATGGTAAAGGGATGTGCACATTAGTATCTGGTACTAGGCACTGAATACAATAGCTATGGTGCTGTGGTGTATTGATTTGTAGCAGTTTATTAGATCAGATTGTGTTCATTAATATGAATTATTTTTATTTTATTGGTATTAACTTGTTTCAGTTCTGATTTATTTAGTTATCTGACTTTTGATCACAATTTCTTGATGATAAGACCACATTGTATGCTGGAACTTTGACAGTAGGGTAATACTGTAAAATGGAACTACTTTACCAACTTCTCTTCAGACTAAGTATGTTAAGAAAACTTGATCTTTCTCATTTTATCAGGAAACTGTAGCAGATTGTTCATCAAAATTATATTTTAAATATCTCCTCTACAGATAACCAGAACTTGACAATACTATACAGTGTTTCCTTTTATAACACTATCTATGTAATGACTGAGACACAAGTTCTGTAAATGTAGCAAAAAGTTTGAATTTCTTGTTCTTCTTTCTTCTGTTTCTTTTTTATTACATGATAATTCAAAATCCAAAACAATGCTGTCAACCAATTTCGTCAAGGTGACATAGTTTTAAACAGAGTATCCGCTTTTATTAGTATTATTAATAACTAGTAGTAATTTTTTTATAAATCATAATTCTAGTGTAAACGATGTTATTATTACCCCTTGAAGTTAGCTTTTTTACAGAAACTTGATGTTCCTTTAAAAAGCTTAAATACAGGGTTAAACAGTAATGACCAGGGAATAATAGATAAAAGAATAAATATTACAGGTGGAAACTCATTGTATTTAGAACTTGGCTATAAATACAACCTTCCTATGTCTGTTGAAAAACTACATTAAAAAAAATAAGTAAAGAAAACACTTTTCAAATAAGGAAGTAAATGTAAGGATGGCTAATATCAATTCTTCAAAAACAATACAAACTCGATAGTAGGGATGGCAGTTGCACCATCACTACATAATACCATGGGCAAGAATTAACATATAGCAATATATATAACTATTCCATCACAATTGAGTTTAATTTATCCTATTTTTGTCTGTTAATTCTTTCAGCACAGGCTTGGTCCCTGGGATTGACCTCATAACCATTTTGTACTTGTTATAGTTTTCATGCTATAACTTTTAAATTAGTAAGTGTATGTTAATGAAATTTGGCAGATTATCAGTAACATTACAATGCCTTCATATGCAAAATATCAAATTTTTTTATCAAGTCTTAAGGTTTGTTAAGCAATGTTTTTCTCGTGTTTTTTTTCTTTCCACATATTGCCTATCCAACATGAAAAGTAATTTTCATTTTAAGATTAAAAATACTTTTATGCATCAGAAAAGTTTCAAATTTCACATGCGAAATCCTTATAATGCTTAGACTGTTATCAAATGTTTCTTAAGAAAAAACTATATTTTATCTGTTATTTTCACTAACGAATCTCTGTACAGGTTTCATAGATTTGACTAATCTTGTAACCACCATAAAAAAAGTATGAAATAAACATAAGTTATGCCTCTTTTGTTCTAGAATAACAACAAATTGTAACACGAAAACATAAATGTTTAGACTAAATAGCTTGAATCTCATAACATTATACATTTATATGTATTTATTATATTGATCTTTCAGCCATACCTGGCTAGCAATACAGAAGTTAAAATGACATGGCACATGTGCTCTCATGTTACAGTATCCAATAATATAAAACTGACCTTTTGTCTACAAAGTGACCTGTCTTGGCTGTGTTTTAGAAGACTTGTATTTTGTAAAATACAGTTACATTTCCATTATTATTCATTATATGTGTATATAGGTTTTTGCTATTTAGAAATAAGTTTTTAAACTTATTATTTATAAAACATAAGACAGTAAATAAAGAAGTAAAGCAAACAATTATCTCTTCTAGTTACAACCTTTGTACTTGGTTGTTGCTTGACGTAGGTTGCTAAGCCTTTTAAAATTTTGCACATGGTGGATATGAAACGAAATAATTTTTTTTTAGATTTTCTATATACATTTGAATAACCAAAAAATCATAAATTACTATATCGATACCATAGAATTCCACTATAATTTATCAAGCTTAGTAACTAATCTGTATTTGGGTCTAAAAAATATGAAATTTCAAGCAAACTAAAGACACAACCTACCTCCTTGAAATTTTGGTTTGATAGAAAGAGATGGTGTCCCAATAGATGAAAATGGCTGAGAAAGCCACTAGGGGACTATCTGAGCTTTCGATTGGTTATTTACATATGATATATAGAATTAAGTGTTTATAAGAGACCGTTTCCAAAAATGGAAAGAGGTGAGTGGGGCCACTGTGATTGATTCATTACATGAGTGACATATCAGCAAACAGAAAAGATACGAGGTTCTTATTTGATATTCTAGCTTCTGAATATTGGTAATTTGAGTTCCTAATTTGTATGAAACTATAGACTTAGTATCTTGACATCATAAACATCTAATTTGAACCAATGCTACATTCAACATACCACGTGACACACAAAAATTGATGTTTAACTGTGTTTTTTAATATTTACCTTTAAATTAAGAAATTAAATAATGTATAATACTAAAATATTAATTACAATCTACAGTTTGATACCAGACTTATTAACATAAATTCATGAAATAGTTATTCAATAAAATTTTGAATATGACTCGACAAACGCAATGACATGGCCTTTGTTCCGAGATCTGTCTGGAGAGGGTTATCATGCTACTACACTGTGTGCCTCTGCTTTTACGTAGTGACGATGGAAATGCCATCCCTACCATCTTGTTAGCATTGTCTTTGAAGGATTGATATTAGCCATCCCTGCACTACTTCCTTTTTTGAAAAGTTTTTATTGTAGCCCATTGCATTGGGTTTTATCAGATTTGCTCTGAATTGGGTCAAAACCAAAGAGTTTATTGGATTTTATTATAAGTAGAAATCATTTAAAACATCATAACATGCTAGTAGTTATCAAATGGTTTTAAGGTAGTAATTTTTAAAAGACAAGTCAGTTGCACATAAATTGTTGAATTCTCATTACTTCATGATATCATTGCAATATTTAAGGTTTTGTTAGCTTTTTTTTTTTATTTAGTGGTCCAATTATGGCCTAGCATTGGTTTAACTTCATTATTTTGCATATTTCATCACTTTTAGAAATACAGTACTCAAAAGATAATCAAGTTCAGCATTGCCGTCATACCGGAAGACTACCTAGTTTGTCTCAGTTCGGCAAACTACTTATTGACTTCTACACAGAGCATAATCTCAAAATATTTGACCAATTTTTTTACCTTACATGGCAATAAACATTATTATCATATATTTCATTCCAGCACACTGCATACATACAAAGTGTTTAATAAAACTATTGTGGGAAAAATTAAGGACTTTTAAAAAGGTTTTACTAGTATTAGGACTTATTTACATATATACACTAGATTTTTACAGGGTTTGCATTCTTCTGACATGGTCCCCTGGTGGTATAGCAATAAGGCTTCAGAGTTACAATGGTAACATCAGGGGTTCGTTTCCCCTTGGTGGACACAGCAGATTGCCTGATGTGGCTTTGCTATAAGAAAACACACACTCTTATGATACAAGGTTAAGTTTGACTTTCATTTAACTTGATAGTGATAGGGACAGTAAAAAATGTGATTACTTTTAGAAACTCTTGTTTAGGGAATTCTGGAAGTGGTGGAAAGCAGCATGGCATATAGCAGTTTATTGAAAATTATTTTTTAATCTTCTGTTATACAGATATTTGCTGATTATAAGCTTAGTTGATAGGTCATTGCTATGGATAGGCATGGGCAATGCTATAAATCTTTTTTATTATGAGCTCGAAAATTTTATAGATAAATTATATTAGAGCATGTAAGAATTTAGTTTGGATGATTCATTATTCAATCAATTCAGAATATGTAGTTACTAAGTTTGGTTACTGTTCTAATGTTCAGTGTTGTAGGTTTCTCAAACCTACTACAACTGTTACAGTACTGTTTACACAGTAAGTTGTGATTTTTTTTTTTTAAGTCTGTGAGACATTTGTTAATCCCAAGTAATAGGCTTGGCCCTTGCATGTAAAGTCCTTGTTACACTGATGTGTCGGTTTATAAAAACTAGCCAATGAATTGTATTCAAAATCTTATGAGTAAGGCAACTCACAGAGGAATGATTCTCCACATTTGAGACATTGAAGTGTGGCTACTCATATCCAAGTCCATTAGAGGTAATGTGATGAAAGATTACTGATTGTGCTAATGTAGAACAGTAACGAAGATGCTCAAAATGAATTACTCAGTAGTCCATGCAAGCTTTGAAACATGTTGTAAAGTGAAACTATTAAGTCTATCACCCAGAAATTGTAAGAGAATTCTGTACTGCAAGCCAGCACATTCACTGTGCACAGGGAGCTCCAAATTGCTTGGTTTGAGGAATGGGCTTCAGTCTATAAGCCATTCATCACAGCTGTGAATTAAAATTGTTGGCTTATGATGCCTTAAGCATCAAAATTGTGGGAAATAATACTGGAAAAACATCACATGGGAGGGGTAGATTCTGCTACCCTTTTTTTTTTTCTTTAAAGATGGAAGCTAGTCTCAATTTTCTTTACACTTGTAACTTGTTTGTGAAAGGAGTGTGGTACTATTTCACCACATGTGTACCAACAGTTTGTGACAAGTATTGGTAGCAAGAGTCCAAGGGTGGTTTCTCCCCCCCATTAAGTCTGAACCCCTGTTGCGAACACAACATCCCTGTGATGAAAATGTGTTGTGAAAATAAGGTTTTAATAATCATCCACTTGTGTAATGGTGCACTGCATTAGTAATTTTTCCTGTCTTTCCATCTTCTTTAGTTGAGAAGCTTCTTTGAAAAATACAGTATTTATTTTTCATGTATAGGTGGACAAATTAGATGAACGTGAAAGTGAAAGATTAGAAGAGTCGGCCCAGAATGATCAAAAACCAATAATTTATGGTAATATACTTTTATTATTGTTATTAATTTGTAAGATGTATCTGAACTACTGCCAAATAATGTTTCAAAATTGATGACAGTAATTGGTATAACTTTATTTTTCAGCTGCTCAAATGTATTTGGATTTGTTGTTCCATTATTATAAAAATGCCAACTTAATTTAAAAACAAATATTTTTCAGAGCCATTAAATATTACAGCTTATTTAAAATGAAAAGAAATTTATCAAACCATTGACATTTAATGTTGAAACGTGATGCACCTGTAAGAAAATACTACTGTAATGAAAAAGAAACTTTAACATTCTACTAATCGAAATACTTTAACCTTAAGATTTATATGGGCAGGTCCAAATAAGTTGTGTGTGTTTGGCATCCACCCCATGAGTACCATACATTCTGTGGCACTTGTGATTATATAATAAGCAACTTTTGCAATGAACTTTGCCATAAGATAGCATGTCAGTAAATCATTTCAATTAAATTATTGTTGATTTACTGAACAGTGAGTATATTGAATGAAATAAATATACCAATATTTTCTGGTGGTTCTTGTTTCTGTGTATTGTGTTTGATTGCTACCTTTTTTTTTTTTTTTGTTGAACATCAGTTTCAAATATAACATTCCTCTTATGACAGTGTGTTGTGAAAATAAGATGTGAATATTAATCTACTTGTGTAATGGTGCACTGCATTAGTAATGTTTTCTTGTCTTTCCATCTTCTTAATTGAGAAGTTTCTTTGAAAAATACACAGTTATAAAAGTAGGTTCATAAAGAATAAAGAAGATGTTTGTTAATAGAAGGTGTAACCATGTACTTAAGTTTAATTTCTTCACGTTTTTAAAGTATGGTCAACATATTTAGATTATTCAACTCTTCTGTTACTCTGTAATAACAAATGATTTATGGGCACTATGAAAGAGGGAAGATGTTGAAAAGATAAGCTGTTATATTGTTATAGATTTTTTTATATTATTTAATATTAATAATATTATTTTTAGTGATTTGGGTTGAATAACAAAAGATTAATTATATTTAGTAAGATTGGGAAATAAAAATAGTAGGGTTAAAGTTTTAAATTAGAGCTTAGTGATATAATCTGTACTACAACATTAGATTAGGTTTAGGACATGTAATTGTACTTTTAGGCTTAGCTGTAATTCTTCTTACTGGTAAATCATAAAACATGTTAAATACATTTGTTGCATATCTGCTTGTTTGTTAATTTCTGGTAGAAATTCTTTCCGAGGAAGTTCAGCGATACAAGTCCTTTCTTAATTAAACCAGTTTATTTTTTCTCGATACACACTTTTAATACACAGTAATTTCACGATCACTATGTTTCTCGTCACTTTAAACTTAACTTTTATAATACACACTACAAATCACAGTGATTCACACACTTTACTTGCCGTCACTACTGTTCTCTTCTTTAATTATCTCTCCCTTGCTGGCTTCTCTGCCAGGCTTATATACTAACAAAGGGGCATCCTGAATGCACTTGGACCTCGCTGATCATTCGAGAAATTTCATGTATGCTAACAGTGCCAAATACACAGTAATTTCACAATCACTATGTTTCTCGTCACTTTAAACTTAACAACTTTTATAATACATGCTACAAATTACAGTGATTCACACTTAACTTACTGTCACTGCTGTTCTCTTCTTTAATTATTTCTCCCTCGCTGGCTTCTCTGCCAGGCTTACATACTAACAAAGGGAGCATCCCGAATGCACTCGGGCCTCGCCAATCATTCATGATCGGTCGAGAAATTTCATGTATGCTAACAGCGCTAAACGTGCCAGAAGCATCACGTGACTTCCACTGTCGTAACACATTGTTTTATTAAACAAATACAATCTAAAGACATTGTTAATTGTCTTTTATGTTTTAAGGATTATCTTTTTTACTTGACTAGTTATTTGTCACTGCTATAAAATTAAATATAAACTTAATTAATTGAGTGTGAACATAAAGTAGTGATAAAAAACTAATATATTTGAATCTAAAACGTTAGGCTTAACAATAACAGTGTTGGCAATATGCTACTAGTATTTACATTTGGTATTGAGTACTTATTTCCAGGCTACAAATACAGTGGTTAAGATTAGAATTGGAGTTAAGCATTCACAGTTTGTTAGGTGTGATGGGTGCAATGAGTGAGTTTTATTTGAGAACTTTGGACTGGTATCTATAGTTTGTATGTTTGAGGCTATCCTAATTAAAGTAGAGGTACTATATAAAGAGAAGAGGTAACTGTGGGAAATGGCAGCAGGACTTCAAGAAGAACTTAAGCTTTTACATGCAAGGGATACATCAGCTAACAATGACTTTCAGGAA
>NW_013669187.1:75405-77177 GCF_000517525.1 Limulus polyphemus
TGTTTTTCAAACGAGACTCAAAACTCTAGCACTTTCAAATAGTTGACTATTCTTCTAAAGGAGAATAAAGGAAGTTATAATTATAGGTGATTCTTTGACAAAACATATGGATAGGATAGTCTGTGCGGTAAATAGGGAGAAACTAATTATGCTACCCATGGGCAAAAGAAAAGGACATAATTGACAGAGCAAAAGATATAATAAAAGGGACTAGCAATGATGCAGATTTTGTTGTGCACGTAGGGGCTAATGATGCAGGAGAAGGTAGGTCAGAGGAGCTAATTAATAAGTACAAGGGGTTGATAAAGGCATTTAAAGAAAATGGCCATAACTTAATTGTGTCTGTGATACTGCCAATAATTAAATGTCAAGATGAAATTTTGAGTAGGTCACTAATGTTAGGCTTAGGCTAATTTGTAAAGATGAGCAGATAGGCTGGTTGGACTTGTGGGATCAGTTCAATGGGAGATGAGAGCTTTTTCCAATGGATGGCTTATATTTAAATAGGGTAGGATCTGGCTTGTTTGCAAAGGCTATTAACCAAATTGTACAGTGGTGAGGGCCAGGATAAACTAAATGCAAACAAAAATAAGATGTAAAGAAAAGTTTAACATAGGAAATAAGTATAGAAGTAGCTCTAAGGATAGGCTTAATTATTACAACTGTAATGCTAAAAGTATAAGAAATAAATATATAACTTTAGGGCACTGGTAGGAATGGAGTATTTTGATATAATGGGAATAACTGAAACTTGGTTAAATTTAGATTATTTTAATGACAGAAATTTCCTTGAAATACAGGGTTATAGGTTATTTAATAGGAATATAATACTAAAGAGAGGGAGAGGAGTGGCTTTATATGTAAAATGTGAGTTACATCCTGTTGAAGTTGAAGATATCAAAGATAAAAGCAAGGAGGTTGAATTCATTTGAGTTTCTATTAGCAGATATAAAGGGAAAAGGCTTTTGTTACAGACCACCAAATAATACTGATGAATTTAGTGAGAACCTTTACAGTGAAATTAAGATTTCAGCTGTTAATAAGGTCTAAATTATGGGTGATTTTAATTTCAGGCATATAGATTGGAAAATGCTAGTGTCAAACCATGAGAGAGAAAGGTTTTTCGAAACTGTTCAAGATAGTTTTCTTCACCAGTTGGTCAAGGAACTAACTAGAAACAATGCTGTTTTAGATTTATTGTTAATTTCTAACATATAAATTGTTGAGAGGATGGAAATTGGAGAACGTCTGGGTGCAAGTCATTATTACTCTATTAGGTTTGATGTTTTGCTGCATATGGAGATCAGAGATAATGATATTTTGGTTACAAATTCCATAAAAGCAATTTTTGAAGGGATTTAGCAAAAATTATTTGCTATGAATTGGGTGGCTGAGTTATTTCATTACAGTAATCAAATGTCAAAAATTTTTTAAGATAGATTCAAGATAAGCATATTCTTGATAGAAAGAAAAGGGGTGGCTGCAAGTAAAAAAACCAGGTTGGCTCACAAAGGGTATAAGAAATATAATTTAAGAAAAGCATCACAAATTTACAAAATTTAAATTGACTGGTATGACAGGAGATTCAGAAGATCAAGAATATTGGTCAAACAGGAAATTATGACATCAAATAGGATTTAGGAAAAAAGATTGGTTGAAAATGTTATAATTAACAGTAAGGGTTTCTTTAAGTACATTCAGGGTAAACAAATGTTAGGAAGAGGGTAGGACCTTTGAGGGATGATAAAGGAAGGCTTGTATCTGATGATTAT
>NW_013669187.1:77975-90066 GCF_000517525.1 Limulus polyphemus
ATGGGTTTTAATTATGATAAATGCAAGGTAATATATGTGGGTTATCATAATTTTGATGGGAATAACCTTAACAGTGTCATGAAAGAAAGGGATTTTGATGTAATGGTTAATCTGTCTCTTAAGCCATCCAGGTAGTGTGCTTTTGCTAGTGGCACGGCAAATAGGATTTTAAGTTGTATCTTCAGAAACATTGAATACAAATCTAAAGAGGTTGTAATATCATTTATATAGGTCACTGGTTAGCCCACATTTGGAGTATTGTGTTCAGCCTTGGGCTCCTTACCTTTGGAAAGATATTGAATTGTTGGAAAGGGTTCAGAGGAGGGTTACTAGCATGGTGCCTGGAATGGAGGGTTGTCATATGAGGAGAGTTTTGATATGATACTTCTCTCACAAGATTAGCTATTCTCGTCCAGTGCTGCCCTCTATATGCAAGTTTTTTTCTTTAGGCATGCCACATGTCTCTCATGCAAATCATCATGCGTCACTTCTCCACCAGTAGGAGAGTGACATACTCACATGATGCATGTGACTCCCTCTATATGCCTCTACCGAACTATTACTTCTCGTTTGGCTGCACTTGTGCTTGGATGTGTTTGTTTAAAATTTCACATTCATCATCTATATACTCGCGAAGTGGTCTTTATTATTTTCACTTCTAGTGAATATAATAGAATTAAGACTGTTTCTTAACTTCACTTTAATCTCAGTTTATTACAGTCGCATTGTTATTTATACTTGCGATTATTGGTTGACTCCCGTCCATCCTTACTACATGACCAATCTTCCCATCCTTATTTGGTTTTCCTCCTCCTTGGATATTCAAGTATATGCAGACCAATTTGCCTCACAATTAAGTGACGGGATTAGCATGCTTCACCTCCTGTGGTTATTGGATCAGTTTGCTCTTGCATATCATCATGCAGACTGTCATTTTCTGGACCAACAATTGTTAGATTCCATTTTGCCTGTTTGGGATGCAACCCCTGAATCTCCTGTAAGTCTGACTCATGCCAATTTTTCTGCTTTGTCTTACCCTCACAACTCTTTTTACAGTATCTTTCTACTATCCATCTCCTCTCTGATGCTCTCCACAGAAATCCTGAGGGTTTTTCTGAGGACATCCTCTCCCTTCTTTCCTCCACATTGGCTCATTTGTCATCTTTGACTCTGGCTTTACATATGTGGTTTCTGAACTCGCATCTGTTTACCATCATCTTATATTCGGGATTTACATATGGTCCCAGTACAGCGATACGTCTTTGACATGATTCCCAAGTCTTTGGAATCACGAGTTGCATCAGTAAAACAACAGTCTACCCTTTCCAACCTTGTTGCCCATTTGTCTCCGTCAGAGCCCAATATGGCACCTGTTACCATTTCCCTCCCCTTCCCAACACTTGCCTGTCCTTTTTTCTTGGGGTGCCTCGTCTCATCATTTTCTTCGATGACACTTGTCACGTCACCAACAGTATTGATGACTACCCAGTGGGTTATGGTCTGGTGGGAGCTCAGATTACTGATTTTCATCATCACTGGCGTCCTTTCATCAAGGATCATTGGGTTCTTCAAGTTTTATCAGAAGGATTCTTTATCCTGTTTTTCATCCACCTCTCACGTTTCCTATATTCATTTCCTTCCCCCTGCCTCAGGATCTCATGACCAGTCAGCATCTGTTGGAGGTGGTTCAGGAACTACTATCTCAGCAGGCCATTGAACCTGTTCTGCATCCTTCACCAGGTTTTATTCCAGACTCTTTGTTGTTCCCAAGAAAATCAGGGACTGGAAGCCTGCCATTGGTTTGTCCTGCCTCAATCTATTCGTTCAACTGCCCCATTTTACCATGGAGTTATTTCTCACCCAATGGTGGGCATTTTTTTCAGGCTTATGGATGACCAAGATAGATTTCACCAATGCTTATCCCCATGTCCCTATATCACCACTCATCCATATCTTTGGTCCATCCATCACAGGGTGGTTTGTCAATTTTGTGGCCTACCCTCTTGGCTTGCTTCTGTCCCTAATGTTTTCTGTTGGGTGGTCAGAGCTTTTTCTCACCATCTTCATGCTCTGGGGGTTGTGATTCCACCATTATATGGATGGCTGGATTCTTCTGGCTCATTCTGAACTAGTCAGCCAGCCATACTCGTCAGCTCCTTCTAGTGACTGCTTGGGTGGGCTGATTAATCAAATTGAAGAAGTCCTTTCTCTGACCTACTCAATATATCATTCACTTGAGTGTCTGATTTTGACAGTCATCTCAGTCGTGGCCCAAACTTTTCCTCTAAGACTTCATTCTATGGAACTGTTAATTCACCATGCCCTTTCAGCTCCCTCACTTTCTGCTATGAGGTTCTATTGTTTGGGGGATGTGATCTTTAATGACGTGAACATATGTGATCTCTTCAGGGCTCTTCATGATCAATGGAACCTTGCTTGGAATCCCTTGTCGCCTCTCATTACCCTTCCTCCTACCCTGATGAACGATCTGCATTGGTGGTTGAACAAGACCCATACATCAGCAACCATCCCGCTTCCTCTCCTCTTCCTCATCCAGATTTACGTATTTTCATGGATGCATCCGTTCAGGGCTGGGGTGCATGGGCCAATTACCAGGAGGCTTCGGGTCATTGGTCTATAGGCAAAAAATCTTTGCATATCAACATCCTCAGGTTTCTCACAGTCCATTTGGCTTTCAATCACTTCCTTCCTCTTGCCAGACATTGTCTAGTGATGATTCATTCTGACAATTCTATGGTGGTAACACATGTCACTCACCAAGGGGGCATCCGGGTGAGAGACATCTGTTTTCAAATGTGGATCTACTATATTGGGCCCACATGCACCACGTTCATTTCATTGCATGTCACATTCTGGGTGCTTTCAATCTTAAAGTAAATTGTCTTTCCCACCCCAATGAAATATATTCGACAGAGTGGTCTTTAGATCCCCTCATTTTCTGGTGGCATTGTAATCAGTGGGTTTTTCCATATACATATATAGATACATTTGCCACATACCTCAAACACGAGTTACCCCTCTTTTGGTCCCCGGTTTCTCATCTTTGGGCTCTGTCTGTTAATGCCTTCAGCCAGGATTGGTCCCACAAATTTCTTTGTTTATCCTCCTATCCGATTACTTCATCGGGTGATCTCTCTCATTCATACCACTCCATGTCGATTCCTTCTGATTGCTCCTTATTAACTAGCTCAACCATGGTTTCCATGATTACAACTTCAACTTTTCCCTTCAGTACTTCTACCTTTGTCTTCCTCCTCTATTCGTCAACCTCAGTCACTGGTTCTAGATCCATCCATTCATGTCCTTCATCTTCACACTTAGCTTTTATCCGATCCTTGGCGAATAGATCAGGTTTCTCACATTGAGTAACTTTCCTTTTAGCTCATTCCATATGTTCTTCTTCAAGGGAGGTGTATCAGCACAAATGGAAAGTGTTCTGCAATTGGTCTGCGACTCTGGAATTCCCCGATGACCTACATACTGTAGCTCAAGTGGCAGTTTCTCACATGGCTTTTTGACCAGGGGTCTTTAATCTCCTCACTCTCTGGTTATCAAGCTGCCTTATCCCATGCCTTTCATTTTTCTCAATACCATCAAGTTTTTGCTTCCTCTGTCTTTACCATATTTAATGCATTCCTTCCAGATTTGTCATCCCCCAAAGACTGCATACTCTTCCCGACTGGGATATTAATGTGGTCCTCCATTCCATCACTTTACCTCCATTTGAACCACTTTCCTCATGATCCATGTTTCACCTTTCCCTTAAAATGTATATCCTTCTCCTCTTAGCCTGTGGACATCAAAGGTCTGATTTGTTTGTCATTGACGTTTCATGTATGCTTTATCACCTTACCTGTCTTCTTCTTTATCCAAATTATTCCTTCCTCCCAAAGACCTTGGTGGCTAGGAAGGGTAATTCCTTCTTTTTGCCTATTTCCCTTCCTTCTATTTCACATCTCTACTCTTGTGTCAGTTCAGGTAGACTTCTGTGTCCATTCCATACTCTTTGTTGTTATATTGCTTTCATGGCTTCCTTCAGTGGTATCTGTTCCCGACTCTTTATACCTTGGCAGTCTTTCTCTGTTCGTGATCTTTTCCCTTCCATCCTCACCAATTGGGTTAAACTTTTGATTTGATTGGCTTATTCATCCTTGTTTTCTTCCTCTTGGAATTTTTCTGGGTGTCTTCTCATCAGAATCGACACCTCACCTTTTCCCTCACACCTAGTCTTTGTCGGGCATTGTAGGAAATCCTACAGGGCATGTGGACTACACCTAATATGCTTGTCTCACTTTATTTACACCAAATCACAGTTTCTTCTTCATTGGGCTTTTGTCTTCCACTTGTGGCTGTTCTTCAGGCTTCAGTGTGACTTTGACTGGGTAAGTTTATATTCATACTTTTCATTTCAGGGGCCCTTGCTTCATTTACTCATTATATGGATCTTACTCTGTGGTGAGTGGTGCGTGACCAGGTATTCTTCAACTTGCAATCTGCATGTTGACTTGTGCTTTATCTTCCATGGCTTTGCATTGCTCACTGTTGAGATGAGGTGTTCCAAAAGATCACTTGTAGACGAATAACCTTGCAATATAATTGCTTCATAAACTTGCCTGTACCACCCATGGACTGCATGGGTAAAGCAGAAGGGGATAGCTGCCCATGCCTTGTATTGAATAAATCAGTATGGTCTGCTGTTCAGAATTGGGTTTCATGGTCACTCATTACACTGTTTCAGATGGTGACGTTGCTCTGGATTCTTCACCGCATTCTCACCCCCTTTCTTCTAGTGGAGTGTGGGAGTCCTTACCACTTTCTAGTTCCAAGCCGCTGGGGTGGTCGACTGTGAAAGCACCCTCCTGAATGGGTTCCACATACAGATTTGGATTTTCACCCTCAACATTCAAAATAATACGCATGCAAGTTCTTTGAATTCTGCACATGAAATTTTATTGTAAACTGTACGATCTGTTGAAGAGCGCTAGCTCAAAACGTTATCCTACTTTTAATAATAAAGGCGATTGTTCAACCTATTGTTGTGCCCTAGCCACTCTACACCTAGAGGCACATCTATTGTTTTACCCACTTTCATACTTCGTGGGATTGAGTTACATATATATTTAAATGGCTAGGATCACTGTTTTGCCACCGTTATCTCCCACTTGGATGTGATCCTCTCTTTTTCCGCCTTTATCTACTACACATTTCATGGATGGGCGAAGAGTATACCTGGCTCAGAAGTGGTGCGGTTCCCTTCATCAGATCCTCAGATTTGACTCTCTCATTTACATGGGTATCCTTTGGACGCTTACGGAGGATACATACTTCCGTCATTTCCTCCCATCTGTCCCGCAACCTATTCAGTGTGGGATTCTAGCTAATCTTGTGAGAGGAGAGATGTACTGTATCAGAAGTTATAATTTTCCTATACTGAAAATGTATGTCCGATAGGTACTTCCCTCCCCTCCCACTTTCCTTTGGTGCTTATGTCTTCTGCCAAACCTCAAAGTGATAGTTTGGTAGAGGCATATAGAGGGAGTCCCTTGTGTTACATGAGTATGTCATGCTCATATTGGTGGGAAAATGATGCATGATAATTTACACGAGAGACATGTTGGAATCATTAAATTCCAATAGAGGGGGAAGCAGAAAGCTTGTGGCATTTGTAAAGAAATAAATTGCATATAGGGGGCAGCACTAGAGAATAATAGCTAATCTTGTGACAGGAGAGAAGTACCTATTGGAAATTATAACGTTAAGTTCCCTGAAGTTGTTTTCTCTTGAAAAAATAAGAGTTAGAGGGGATTGGATTGAGGTGTTTGAAATTAGAAAGGGAATTGATAGTGTTCATGCATCATCTTTTTTCACAGTTGATGCTGAGAATAGTAGGACTAGAGGACACGTATAGAGTTTGGCAAAGTAGAAATCATCTTCAGCCAAGACAGTTTTATTTTTTAACAGCATGGTTGGCCTCTGGAATGGGTTGCCTTTGGATGTTGTGGAGGCACTAAATTTAAGTTTAAGAGAAAACTTGATAACTATATGAATGATAAGGGCTGGCTTTAAGGTTATTTTATTTTATTTATTTGATAGTTTTAGTTTAGAGGATGGGAAAGCCAAAATGAATTAGTAGGTCCCTTGTTGTCCCAAAACAATATGTTGTATTATGTTAATACAGACATTTAATTTGTTTAGACATGAAAAAGTATATAATAATACAACTTGTTACCTATAATGTTTTTTATAACTCAAAATTTATAACTTATTGTACATGTAAGAACATTAAAAGAAAGAAAAAAAAATTGAAACATTTTTTTTCATGCTTTAAAATTGTTTCTCGTCACCTTTCAGCTTCTGAACCCCAGCTAATGTTGACTGCTGGCCCAGGTATGATCGGACCAGGATACCAGCCTTTTAACCAGTCTGTACCTGGTTACCAGGGTTATGGGATGTAGATCAATACCACCCATTTCCTCTGAACTTCAGAAAGAACAACTTGCTGGCACAAGGCTAAAAGTTTGAGTGAACATTGCTTCAGGGAGTAGTTAAGGCCTTCCTCAATTTTTTTCTGTCTGTTGAAGATTTAAAAACCTTTAATTGTGGGTATTATTGCTTACACTAATTTGTTCTTCCACAAATAAAGCTTCTTTTATGATTTCCCAATTTAATCAACTGTATTTGTTTTAGTATGAAATTTTGAAATGTTTTGTGTCCAACATCAGGGGGCACTGTTAACTAAAGCAATGAGCAGGACCATAAGATTAGGTGACTGCTTTGTTTTGTTATTTTTGCAAGCAGTAGCACAAGTGTAAGATCTGAAGATTTTTTTTTTTCATCAATTAACCATCAAAATTCTTGAGATGTGTAAATTTTAGAGCCTTGGTCATTTTGTAATGTTAGAAATGTTTGTATTGAACATATGGTAAACTGTGAAAGCACTGTGGAACAAAATTCTTTATTCTAAGTATTTATCTGAATCCCGTGATTGTTATTACTGTTATTAAACCAAAAGGTTTGTAATTTTAATAGTTTGAGCCTTTCTTACTGTTGTGAATCTTGATTTCAGTTTGTAATGAAATATAGTTTATGTTTTAAAACTCCTTATAGTCCAAAAATATCAAACATTATTTAATTATCTTACAGTAAAACAATGTTTTGAAGTATTCTGTTATAACGTGTGGAAATGAGAAGTGGAGGATGTATACAATTTAAGTCCTATTTAAAGCTTTTGAATTTTATCTATTGATGTACATCAAAGCAGTAGGTTCATATAGAATAAAGAAAATGTTTGTTAGTAGAAGGTTTAACCATGTAGTTTAAGGTGTTCAAGATTTTAAAGTATGGTCAACACATTTAGATTATTCAACTCTGTAATAGCAAAGGATTTGTGGAAAAGTAAATGTATTTCTGGATGTGGATTAGAATAATGACCTCTGTAATGGAAGATCAAGACCATAAGGGAAACTATTTCCTCATATTTTCCATAAACAAATTATTATTCATTCTTTTCAATCACCACCATTAAGTACGTGCTAATCTCTTTTTGTTAACTGTGTTTTCCTACCTAGATACATTTGAAAATATCATTGTTTAATCAGCCCTAACAATGTGTTAGGTGTATGTTAATGCATTTATCCTAGTCTCACCAGAGTGAGATCATGAAATTAATAAATCTGTAATTAGTCAGCTTTGTTTTATTAATTTGTTTTGGTGTTAAAGAATGATTTTTGAGTTTTTTTAATGAAAAAAACAAACTTGTCAATAATAACGACAATGGTTGCAAAAATCATATTTCGGTGTTCTCAAGTAGTTAGTCACATCAAACCAATATTAATATCATTGATGGATAATGTTATTTAGGTATGAAATAACTAATTTTTGCAGAAACTTTTTTTTTATTACACTTCTCCCTCATGAGACTTGACACATGAATCACATATATCAGGGTGGGGCATGGCCAGGTGGTTAGGGTGCTCGACTCACAATCTGTGGGGCCCACCAAACATGCTTGCCCTTTCATCCATGAGAGCATTATAATGTGATGGTCAATCCCACTATTCGTTGGTAAAAGAGTAGGCCAAGAGTTGGTGGTGGGTGGTGATGATTAGCTGCCTTCCCTCTAGTCTTAAATTGCTAAATTAGGGATGGCTAGCACAGATAGCCCTTGTGTAGCTTTTTGCGAAGTTCAAAAACAAACACGTATATCGATTTAATTTTTACATTTTATTTCGTGAGTTGTTTAAAGAATTAAATATTTGTATTGTCTTTAAGTAATATACATTGTACATAAGTGATCAGAGATGTAGTTTGTATGCCTTTGGCAGCATACAGTGGCCCTAAAAAAATTACCATCTTATTAAAACAATGAAATATAGATTAAAGCTTGAGACATTGAAAACCTCATAACACAGATAACTGAAGCACTTCCCAGAATAGAATAAACTTACAGAATTCGATTGTGATGCCATTTATATCAGTGTGTCTAATCCTTTTTCCTCATCATTTTAAATAATCAGTAATTTTAATAGTATTGTCTTCTGAAACATTTTTGTTGGGTGTCATTTTATTTTTTTAATAACAATTCTCTAAATGTAAAATATTAACTCAAAATATTCTTACCTAACGTAAACGTTTATCATCCAGAACTAGTGATCACAATTATTACGATTTAAAATGACAGAGTTAAATTAATAATTTTTCGACACATCTCACGATGCAGGTATTTCATTTTCCTGGTTTTATCATCTGTCCGCATGTTATAATTTATTATGCAGTTACTAGAGCCTATATTTCTTTTGTTATAAAAGTTTTTACATAACCATTAATCATATAGTCTTGGTAACAAATGAAGAAAAGAGAAAGTGTCATTTTTGTGCTAAATATCAATATATCCATGGAAATATTGATTCAAACCACACTCGTTCCGTATTTCCATTCACTTACTGTTCAAGATAAGGCATTGCTCAACTTCAAAGTTCAAGAAAAACTGATGATGATTTCACAACTTTGACACTAAGAAATATATATATATGAAACTTACTATCGAACTTTGTCAAATTTATTTGTATCTATTTGCTTAGGAAAGAAAAAATCCCACTTGAAAAACACACACACGTTTAAAGCCAGGAGTGTAAGGCTGGCAAAAAGTAATGCTCATTTCAGACATTTGTGGGATATGGTTTAAGATTATCCTTTGCAGTTTTAAGTATTTTATGGGTTAAAGCATGGAGATCCTGTTTATTTAGTAGTGGCGTGAACAGAGGAGGGCCGTGACTGGTGAACTCAAGCCCCTGCCTCTCTGTTTTGATGCCTCAAAAATGTCCTTTTTCTCAGTCATAAAAGTTGTCGGTACTTACTAAAAGACACCTGAATCCACACCTTACTTAATGCAAGTTATTAAAAGAAAGAAAAAAAAATCAGCTTTCAAATGAATGGCATACAAGAACTTGTAGGTCTTTACAATAAAAAAACAAACAGAAAAGGGAATCCTCAATACCCGCGGCACTTGAATTTTTTTCTTCTTTTTTTTTTTTGCTTTTTATTAGCTATATTTGTGTGTGCTAGAAATACCAAGCGTGGGGCGCGCGTATTTTCGATTCGATTTTATTACTCATCGGGGTTTCTACCAGCCTACCCTCAAATTAAATTTATTTTAAATAGGATTAGAGTAAATTAATCTATGAGGCCTTGTGCGTGGTCAAATACATCAATCGAAAAGGGGTTGACTTCCTCAGTCCAAAACCGTAATTAAATCTCAAATCGGTCAAGATATGAGCTAAAAGTTTGTAGTTGAAAAACTCGGAGCCATTCTATGAGCCGCTATGCCGCGGCTAAAAAATGTGATGTGCTTTTAAGTGTTAATACGCAACAATTCACTGCTTAGTTTTATATTCTAAGTGTTTATAAGGACGATTGAATAGGAATAAAAGAGGATCTGTCTGCTTTTAACGGCTTTCTATCTTATGTGTACCCACAGTCCTCATAGTCTCACCCCTAAAAAACAATTTGCGTTACGATGCTCAAAAACTACTTTTTTGTCAATTAGCCTGTTCTTTTAATATCCTCTGTATGTTACTGTTATTTAGTATTTCTATGGATTAATGTCTGTTGTATAGGTAAGCGTCAGGTACTGAAGAAGAGGATGAGTTGAATAAGTTTTTAATGGACAAATTAAGAGAGATGTGGCGTAAAAAAATATCTCTAGTTTACCTTGTTTTTAATGTTTCGGCGTTTAAACCGTAACTTAATTTTATAGTACAGAGAGAAGTGAGGAACGCTTTTCAGCTATAAGAAAACCCCACTTTTACAGTGTGCAATTAAAATGTTTATTTATTTTTTTTCAAAAACTGAAAGGTGGTCCTTGAAATAGATAAATAATTATACCAGTACCTTCGACAAATAGGTAACTGTCAATTTATGCTCTGTTCGTATACAAATGAACTTTAAATAAATAATCTTCGTATTCAGTTTGTGAAAGCTAATAGCAAAATGAATTTTGAACAACCAATTCTCAAAGCTACATAAAGAACGTTAATAAGAAAATTCTTCTGTGCTCGAGCACACTTAAAAAGTACGAAATTCTAAACGTTATTTAACATAAGCAACAGATTCGTTTTACAGGAGTCGAATTTTAATAATGAACAACTGAACGACGGCAACAACAATGAACATTTGACACGTGTGTGTACAGTAACAAACATTTAATTCTTGAACGTTTCGGAAAATACATATTCCATCTTCAGCAAGTTATTAGGTATAAATATTTATACAAGTTTAAACATTTTATAAAAAGTAATTAAAACACAGACTAAAAAGATGAAATCGATTAAAAGACAACCAAATAAACGAATAGGATAATGCAACAATATCATACAAGTGTTCAGAACAGAGTTAATTGTAGTGAACTTGTGTTATTATTTAAGGTTGGGAGTTCATTTATAATAGATAAACTTTCTTTAATTATAAGTTTAATATTTGATTATCCAGATGTGGTGACTTTGAAATTCATAATCAAGACGGGGTGGTTGGTGTTTTCGCTATGTGTGCGAATTGTGGATTTGCTTATATTTTACCAGTTCTGCTTGTTACACCCATATGTTCGCAGGTGTAATTGGCGTATAATTTTGCCAACGTAAATGGAATTACAGCCACCATGTGTGTATTTATGTACGATCCTGGAATGCGTGACATAGGGGTAAATAATAGGTCTTTAAATCGGAATATATTTTGGAAGGTGATTTAAATATCATTTACAGTTGAACTTGTGGATAAAACATTTTAATTATTCTTAAAATTTCTGGCTTCACTTTGAAACTTTGCTTACCTAAAAAAGGAACGATCTGTCTTAATTGTCATTTATCAACAGTGAATAATTTATTTCGGGGTTCAAATTTGTGAGAAGGGGGTTTGCGTGTTAGGGCTTGAATAAAATGCGAGGGAAACCCGTTGTTTATTAAAATGTTCTGTAAGGTGGTGATTTCGGTATGAAGAGAGGGGTAGTTAGAACAGATGTTATATGCTCTGTTGAGAAGGCTGAGTATAAGGTTACGTTTGAAGGAATTCGGAATAAAACTGTCGAATCCGGTATGTAAGCCTGTATTTGTTTTTTTACGATTAACAGGTGTGAAATGGTTATCTAATCTGTTGATTTCGATATCATGAAAAAGCAATTTACCGTGTTTTTTTATGTTGTTGTTTTTGTTTGTTTGTTTTTTTCAGTTTCACAAGTAAAATTGATGTTAGGGTGTTTCGAATTTAAGTAATCCAAAAATTGTTTTATGTGAGTAGAGCTTGGAAAGAGTAAAACATATCTTCAACGTATATATAGCCGGTTTGTATTCAGCAGGACAGGTGCCTTGCCAAGAACGCTCATAGTGACAAAGGAATATGTTAGCGAGAGTCGGTCCTAAAGGTGACCCCATTGCCAAACCATCTATTTGGTCATGTAACTGACCGTTGAAGACAAAGTAATTAGCCTTGAGAGCAAGGTTAAGTAATTCTTCGAACTGTGTGTGGTCACAAGTAAATAGACACCACCTATTCAGAAGAAATGAAAATTTTCAGTCATATT
>NW_013669187.1:90839-92244 GCF_000517525.1 Limulus polyphemus
AATATGACTGAAAATTTTCATTTCTTCTGAATAGGTGGTGTCTATTTACTTGTGACCACTCAGTGTATGTTTCATTTGTGTAGGTGGAAAGTTTGTTTAACATTATTTGTATTGTTTCCTCGTGTGGAATGTTTGTGAAGAAAGATGTAATGTCGAAACTAGCAAGTAAATATTGATCAGCATTAATAATTGTAGAATTTTCTTTTGTAACTGTAAACTTGTCGGAAGTGAGTTGATTTATAATAGGCACGAAGAATTTAGCCAATCTATAAGTACGAGAACCAATGCTGGATAAAATAGGTCTTAAGGAAATGTTATCTTTGTGAACTTTAGGTAACCCATACATGAGACTTGGGTGGGAGACTAAGGGGTAGATGTCTTCAAGAACGTTTTCTGAAATGTAATTGTATTGTTTATAATTTCATTGTGTTTTTCTTCACGTTTTATGATGAGCTATAATCAATCGATATTAAGAGCTTTGAATTTTGTTTTATCGCTGAGTATACATTGCATTTTGTTAATGTAATTCGGTTTATTTAGTATAACAACATCTGTATCTTTATCAGATCGGGTGACGATATTTTCCAGTGGCACATTTTCCGTGTTACCGCGTTTACCGGCGGTAAACCAGCCTTGGGAGAATTAAAAAAAATAGTGTTTTAGTCAATAACAAAATATTTGAATCTCATCCATTACTGGTAAAAATATATAATTACTGCGGTTTTGAAAAAGCAGGGACACAAGATATAGCCATCGTTGACCGCAGTGACTGTGCGAGTGCCGATTATATGTGTCGTATATGGTGATTGGTGCGGCGAAGACAGTTCAGCCTATCAGCGTGCGATAAACACCTTGAAAGTATATCGCTCATGATTTCAGTGCAAAGTAGAGTATTAAATGCCACATGGAGCTAATTGAGTATTATTTATTATGCTAAATACTAAGCATTTTTCATGATGATTTTGGATATTTCTATATGTTTTGATTACTGTTATACAAGTATAAGTGCGATAAACCAAAACCACCGGCCAGGATACGCCACTGATATTTTTATTATTAGCTTTAGGGCAATATATTCTTCGTGGCTAATGGTAGAAGCAGATTTATGGGAGATGTGGTTGTAGAATTAAAACAGAGCAGCGTTTTTGAATCTTGTTTTTACAAACCTATGTGTTCCAGGATCGTATATAAATACACACATGGTGGCTGTAATGCCACTTACGTTGGCAAAATTTTACGCCAATTACACCTGCGAACATATGGGTGTAACAAGTAGAACTGGTAAAAAAACTAGCAAATCCACCAGAATCCACAATTCGCACACATAGTGAAAACACCAACCACCCCGTCTTGATTACGAATTTCAAAGTCACCACATCTGGATAATCAAATATTAAACTTATAA
>NW_013669187.1:93244-95489 GCF_000517525.1 Limulus polyphemus
TTTATTTTTTTGTGAAATGCAATGGCTTGTGTCTTTGTTGGGTTCAATGATACACGCCACGAGTTGCACCACTTGGAGACAGAGTCCAGTGCGCGTTCGAGGCTGTACCAGGGTTGCTCGAAATACTCCAAATGGCGATGTCATCTGCGTATTGTGATGTTGATGTGTATGTTTGTTCAGGGAATGGGATGTCGTTAACAAATATGTTGTAAAGTGTTGGACTGAATACCGAACTCTGTGGGACTCCTGCAGAGAATCCGAAACTAGTCGAGAGTGAATCGTTAATTTTTACCCTGGCTGTTCGATGATTTAGGAAACTTGAGATCCATCTTAGTAATGTTATAGGTACTTTTAGTGAGTTTATGTACATTTAAAATCAGGCTGTCTTCTTATAGTTGTGCGAATCCTACAGCGACAAACACCATCAATACTGTTATGTCAGCGGAAGTCACGTGACGCTGGTAAAACGTAATGAGTATCTCGAAGGTTCATGAATACTCGAGTGTTTGCTAGATGTGCTGTATTCTAATATATAAGCCCGACAATCAATCGGAACGGAAAGAGCAGACAGAGAGATTGAAGATATAAACAGACAATTGAGTCAAGCGCGGTAGTAACTAAAGTGCTTGAATCGTTCGTTGAGAATTATAGCGTGTGTTGAAGTTAAAGTGACTGTGGAAATTAACTGTATTGCAAAGTTGAATTCAGATAGAATAAACTAGTTTTATTTGATAAAGGAATTGTATCGCTGAAGTTCTACGGAAAGAATTTTTACGAGTAATTAACAAACGACCAGAGACGTAACAATATATTTAATTTCTGTATTGCATACTGGTGTATAAAAGACATTTTAATACTAGAAATAAAAGACCTTATAACACGAAATTGTTATGTCCAGTTTAAGAAAAACAACAATTTATTGTTAAAAGGCCATTTATTTCTAGTATTAAAACATCAATAAAAAATTTTTGAACCTGTTGTAGATTATTTGGAAAAAAGCGTTTTGATCTGCTGACACTTAGACTTCGGGAAGTTCTTAACAAATCTTTTTAATGAACAACAATAATTAAACTTTCTTTTAAATCAAAATATCCATCTTTTTTGTGATAACATTAAACATAATTTTTTCTAAGTGAAAAGGCATTCCTGTGAAACCGACCAAAATATAGTTGTTGTTATAAATTATATTTTAATTAGATGTTTGTTTGCTAGAGGAAGCTTTTCACAATGTAATTATCACGCAACAATATCTCCAGGCTTCCTGTTGTAAGTAAAAAATTAGTACAATATTGTTACGCTTCCAGTCGTTAGTTAATTTTCCGTAAATTCTTTCCGACTAAATTTTAGCGACACAAGTCCTTTCTTAAATAAAACTGGTTTATTCTTTCCGAATACAACTTTACGATACACTTATTTTCAAAAGTCGCTCTATAACAAACGCTATAACTCACGTCTCACGTGGCCAACAATATTCTGTCTGCGTACATTCAATTACTCACTACCTCCCCGTCGCTTCGTGGCCGGTCTTATATAAACAAGACTACATTATATCTAGAAGGATCACGAGATTTAAGGAAAAGACGTGAATGTTCGAGAATGACGTGGCGTGTTACTAGTCACGTGACCTCGATGTCGTAACAATATAAAAATGCCAGACTAACTTTAAGTTAATGAGTTATTATCTTCAGTGTCAGTCATAGGTAGCTTGAACAATAGCCACTTAATGACCTTCTTGACCAATGTGTTATTTGAAACTGCACATACGCTAGAATAAACGGTATTTTTGAAACATTCTATACCAATGCAAAGGGTAACAATTGCTAGTGGGTTAACCCTTTAACCCTTTCTTTGTGTGCAAGTATATTGTTATATGTCATTCACTGAAAATAACACATCACCTTGTAATCTTATATGCCCATGGGGAAGATAGTTAGCTAGTATTTGGTTGTAGTTAGTATGTGAAAGTAAACAACACTTTTTTCCATTGGTAATTCAGGTGATATTTAGAGGCTACAACCTCCATCATTTTCTAATGAGAATGATCAGTCACCTGCATAGTGCTAGCTAGTCTCCCTGGGAGAATGTGACCTTATAGTTTTAAGTATAACGTTATAACGAGATGTTTTCCCAGAATGGGTAAAAAATTTCTATCAGAAATTACAGATATTTTCGACATATACAACTGTTACGTCTCCGTTTGTTAATTGATTTTCCGTAACTTCGTTCCGACGAAACTTAAGCGACA
>NW_013669187.1:96427-116986 GCF_000517525.1 Limulus polyphemus
TCTTTTGTGCTAAACTAATACTTACAGTGTTGTTTTCGTTTAAAATAAAGATTATTTTCATTGTTTGTCTACATTGTGTCTGATCTTTTTCCTTACACACACTCAGTTTCAGAGGAATTCGTAATTACTTCATAGTATTTCCTGAACAAATCTCCAATTACATCGTGGACTCATTCACTCTTGGGGAATATCAGTTTTACATGAGGACATCGCACAAATAAAGCATCTTTTAACAATTCCAATTACCACAATGTCAAATTTATGAATACATGTTGAATGTGTGAGATAAGGTTTCGCTGCCACTGTATGTATTCTATTTGTCCACATATTTTATCTTTTACACTCTATATCTTGTGGCCTTGGTCGATTAGATTGTCCTGATTGTTAACTTAAAAGTATGTTTCATCGAACCTTAGCTCTCTCCGTTTTATTATAATTTGTTTCTTTCAGGTGATAAGCTTAACATATTTAAGATTCTTTGCTTCTAACCTCTAACTAAAATTTTCATATAGTTGAGTATACTCTAATTGATCTATTTTTACGATTTAGTCCTGATTATGATTCTTTGCGTCTCTCATTGAATAGCAATATCAAAATGTATTGTTATGTTATGGTGACATGTAGCAAAGCTGGGTATATGGAAATGGAAATATTTCTTTAACTCCTATTTGTAGAGTGTAGTAATAAACTAATCGATTATTTTGTTCATTTTCTATCGTAAGTTTAATACCTATGACAGATGCAAGAAAATAAGTATTTATTATTATATAAAAATAAAATTTTCGTTTGTAATAACAGACCAACTTTGCCATTTTGACGAGGATTTCACATGGGTGTGACCGAATAGTTCCGAGTGTTTATTAGGCACATGATTGTTGGTTTTGAAATATTCATGCCACTGTTTTCTTTTAAGTCATTTAGTTTATATATATCTAGGATTAGCATATAGGGGAAGGATTTGATATTCTGCTTCGTCTTAAGACCATTAAACCATTCTACAGATTTTATCAAATGGCTGATTCTGACAAATTAAACATCGACAATATTATAGCCCGACTTCTGGAAGGTTTGTAATTGTATATTTTATTTGGCGATGGAATTAGGCCTAGCTGTAGTTTGTTTTCTCGCTACTCTTTATAATATTAATATTATGGTCGTGGTAAATTAACTTAAGTATCATTCTATTAGTATTATTATTAATACATTGTTGGTCGTTTAAACAAGTTTATACGTTAACATATTCTCTACTTTTACAATGTTGTGCCCTTCTTTAGCTTAATATTTAAGTTAGAAACATAAGATAGTACTAATAGTTACTAATAACTTATCCTTCTATTTCTAAAACAAAAACAAGAGAACACCGAACAGTTAAAGTTAGCTAATACTATTACTAGTACCACTACCAGATTAATAGTATTAACAAGTATAATTTAAAATTTTAACTTTATATGTTCTATTATTTGAAATTATAGTGTACTATTAATCACATTACTTATTAACAATACCTCTGCTTTGCCACTTTTGGATGAAGCTAAGGCATGGTTCCAACATCCCTGTTTCACTCCAGGCTAAAATTGGATACCTAACATTATGCTAAAACATTTCATCCATGGCTTGAATGTTAATTACTTGAACTGTAGGTACTTGTGAGCAGACCTAGGTACCTTAATTAAGGTAATAATTCATTGGAAGATTGTTTTATTCAACTGTCCAAAAGATAAATTAAATCAATGAGTGTCTTACAAGTTAAAGTTTCAGTCATTTTCCACTATATCTAATTTTGGTCTTCTTGTTTGAAAAAGGATATTGACTTATTTGAAATAATTCAGAGGAGGGCTACTACTAGTACTAGTATGATTCAATGTATGTAAACAGTAAGGATTATCTTATGGCAATTTGGTAAGATCTTTTATTTTCTCATAAGAAAAGAAGGGTAAAGGGTGATCTTATTGAAGTTTACAAGGTTATCCATGGCATTGTGCTATATTCTGAAGACAATAGGATGAGAGGACTCCTCCCCCTAACAGAGTGATTGACATATGTTATGAGTTTCTGTTGGTGGTAGTGGAGGCATCACTCTAAGAAAGTTTAGTAGGGGAATCAATAATATCCTGAAAAATAAAGTGTAGGCTAAATGTTTTACTTTTTCTTAAGGGATGGATGACAGCCTTGAAGGATCAAATGGTCCATTTTTATTCATACATTATGTTAGATATTGATTCTTAAGTACTTGGGTTGGGATTACATGAATTAATGTTATAAAACACATGAAATTTGTTACAACTGGCATAAGTATGTTGCAAAAAAAGTTCATAGGCAACATATTTTATGAAACTGTTTTATATTTTTTTCAATGTAATTTGTAAATCAAAGGAATCTTTTAGTCAGTGGCTTTAAGAGAAGAAAATAGTGTTTTTATTTCACATAGTTACAACAAAGGTTGGTTTCAAAAATACACAAGTGCCAGTGATAGATTGCTGTATATTGTTTTGATCTATTCTTCATGTTCATTAGTACTGGGAATGATGTAGAAAAGGCAGTGATATAAAATACTTCTAAAAAATGATTTATCTGTATAAGTGTGGGGGGATAAATTAGCTAATTGGATAGAAGAGTGGCTGGATGGAAGAAAGCAGAGGGTTGTTATAAATGGAGTTCCATCAAACTGGATTAATGTCACAAGTGGGGTACCTCAGGGCTCAGTCTTAGGACCTTTGCTCTTTTTAATTTACATCAGTGACATAAGATGAAGGAATAGTCAATAAAGTACTTAAATTTGCTGATGATATTAAGGTCTTGGGTGTTGCTAGCTGTGAAGAAAATGCAAAAGAATTTAGATAATTTAGTGAGTTGGGCAAATAAATGGCAGATGACTTTTGATTATTATATATGAAAGATAATGCATGTGGGTTATCGTAATTTAAAATATAAGTATAATTTGGATGGGAATAACCTTAACAGTGTCATGAAAGAAAGGGATTTTGGTGTAATGGTTGATCAGTCTCTTAAGCCATCCAAGCAGTGTGCTGTTACTAGTGGTAGGACAAATAGGATTTTAAGTTGTATCTATAGAAATATTGAATACAAGTCTAAAGAGGTTATAATATCATTGTATAGGTCACATTTGGAGTATTCTGTTCAGCTTTGAGCTCCTTAGCTTAGGAAGGACATTGGAGGAGTTTTTATATGAGGAGAGTATCAGATCTCTGAAAACGTTTTCTCTTGAAAAAGAAGAGTTAGAGGGGATCTGATTGGGGTATCTGAGATTGTAAAGGGAATTGATAATGTTGATATATCATCTTTTTTCACAGTTAATGCTGAGAATAGTAGGACTAGAGGATGCACATAGAGTTTGGGAAGGTAGGAGACATCTTCAATTAAGACAGTTTTATTTTTCTAACAGGGTGGTTGGCCTTTAGAGTGGGTTACCTTTGGATATTGTGGAGGCAGTAAATTTAAGTTTAAGAGAAAGCTTGATAACTATATAAATGATAAAAGCTGGTTTTAAGATTTTTATTTTTTTAATTAATTAATTTTAGTTTAGTTTAGAGAATGGGACAGCCGAAATGGACCAACAAGTCCTTTTTTGCCTCTAAATATTGTTATGTTATTGGGTGCCCTCATACATTAAAGTTAAACTTTCTGAAGTAAAATGGAAATTATCTACTTTCTTTACTTAAGTATATATCCAAGAACTAAGGTTTAAAAAAATAAACTACAAATTTACACAAGCAATAATAAGCAGGACTATAGGAGATGCAAGGGGGGGGGCAACTTCTTCCCCCTTTTTTTCTTGTGGGATATAGTACACATGACATTCAAAATAATTCAGTCTAACTTTTTTGCACTACCTCCCAATCCACACACATGCATTTGGTTTTCAAATTCTACCCATGCAAATAGCATTACTGAAACTCCAATATTGAAAATGACATAATGAATAGATTGTAACTACCGTGAATCAACTTTTGGTTGCCATTTTATAGGGATTTTAAACTTAAACTGAAACGTACAGTTTGTACCATTATTAGTAGTGTATGGTAGTAGTGTTAGTTCTTGTTAGAATGTTTTCAGTATTCAGATTCAACTAATTTTTTACTATTATTATTATAAATGCACAAAGATAATTAATTATAATCTTACAACTATAGTGTTACTAGGAGCTTACCTAGTTTGGACCTTCATTTTACAACTAACTTGAAAAATTAACTGAAAATACAAGCTATTTTTGTTCCAAAGACATGGGAGGTCTACAATTCAGACTCTGGATAAGATGTTGACCACGACTGGTAAAAGCATATCCAGAGTTTGAATTTTGAGTTTTTGTATGGAGTACTAAGTGCTATGTAGGTCTCGTGTATTGGGATCACTGTACGCTGAAGTATTTGAAGATAAACTTGTATATGATTTATACATTTTTATTTGCCTTTGAAGTATTTTGAAAATTAAGTCACTTCATTACTTGTAAATAATTTATGATTAACCCTCTCCAGCTGGGTCAAAGGCCATGTCATTGCATTTGTTGATTCTTATTCAAAATTTTATTGAACTACTATTTTATGAATTTATGTCAATAAGTTTGATATCAAACTGTAGATTATAATTAAAATTTTAGGATTTTATATTATTTAATTTCCTAATTTAAAGGTAAATATTAAACAAACACAGTTAAACATCAATTTTTGCATGTCGCTTGGTATGTTGAATGCAGCACTGGTTCATATTGGATGTTTTTGATGTCAAAATACTAAGTCTGTAGGCTGAAAGGTCAATATAATAAAAATAATAAATATATATAAATGTATAATGTTATGAGATTTAAGCTATTTAGACTAAACATTTATCTTTTTTGTGTTGTAATTTGTGTTCATTCTAGAATGAAAAAGGCATAATTTATATTTATTTTCTAATTTTTTATGGTGGTTGTGAGATTGTTCAAATCTACCAAACCTGTACAGAGATTAATTACTGAAAATAACAGATCAAATATAAAGTTTTATCTTAAGAAATGTTTAATAACTATCTTGACATTATAAAGATTTCTCATTTGAAATTTCAAAATTTTCTGGTGCATTAAAGTATTTTTAATCTTAAAATGAATATGATAGATACACAACATACGAAAAGAAAAAAGGACATGAGAAAAAAAATTGCTTTATAAACCTTAAGACTTAATAAAAAAATTAGCTATTTTGCATGTGAAAGCCTTGTAATGTTTACTGATAATCTGCAAAATTTTGTTAACATTTGCTTACTAATTTAAAAGTTATAGCATGAAAACTATAAGAAGTACAGAATGGTTATGAGGTCGGTCCAAGGGACCAAGCTCTTACTGAAAGAAATCATGGTGAAAGTTGTAGAATTAGGGGACATAAATACAAATTTTGGTTGGGTAGAAGCTTTATTTTTCTAATAGGGTGGTTGGTTTTTGGAATGGTGTGGTTGATGCAATTAATTTAGGGAGTTTATAAGGGAAGGTTGATAAATATTTGAGTAATAAGGACTAACTTTGAGTGTTATTTTAAATTTAAAGTTTAAATTAGTGGATGGAACAGTATATATGGATCAATAGGTCCTTTGTCTTTAAATTACATGTAAGATATTTAAAATTTAATATTGTTTTGTATGGTGTGTGTAATATTACCAAAGTTAATTATTTATTATCATATTGTTTAAATGATATTGGTTAAGTCAATAATATGATGAATTTCATTTTAAAAGGAAAAAATAATTTGTTTGTATTGCTAGATTTATACAAATTAAAGTTGTAGGTTAATTGATATTATTTTCAGTTGTGTTTACAGGTTATCTCCTGAACTTTTTAATAAAAAAAAGTGTAAGCTATTAGTTTTGAATTATAAGAAAGATTTATCTTCAATGAATAATAGCCAAATGATACCCAGCCTGAGAGTACAATCAAATAGTTTCTCTTTCATTAGCTGACCTTTGCTCAGTACTTCAACAATGAAGAGCTGTTTTAGTAAAAATGAGAAGTGGCTGTTTTATCTATCTAATGTCGTGGACAAGCTCGTCAGAGCTTGTATGCCTCCTGAAAAATCCTGGAAAACAATCTTAAAATTTTTGTATGAACCCTGACTTGTGTGAGGAATTACACTATCATTGTTGTTTTCGAGCATCTGCTAACACCTAGTCATTATATATACACATACCTTCAGTAAAGAACTTATATTTTGTGCAATCACCTTAACTAAGCTTGAACTACGATTTATGATGTAACATGATGTTGAATCTACAAGTTTATTGGTGGTTTTTAATAATTGTAAACGTGACATTAACCCCCTCACCATGGGTCAAAGGCCATGTCATTGTGTTTGTTGATTCATATTCAAAATTTTATTGAACTACTATTTTATGAATTTATGTCAATAAGTTTGGTATCAAACTGTAGATTATAATTCAAATTTTAGTATAATAATTTATTTGATTTTTAATTAAAAAGTAAATATTAAAAAGACACACCAAAACATCAGTTTTTGTGTGTCACATGGTACATTGAATGCATCACTGGTTAAAATTGGATGTGTGTGATGTCAAAATACAAAGTCTATAGTTTTGTATGAATTAGGGACTTAATTTACTGATATTGACAACATAGAATATAAAATAAAAACCTTCTATCTTTTTTATTTGCTGAGATATTGCTCATGTACTGAAACAAACACAGTGGCCCCCCTCTCCTCTTTCTAATTTTGGAAATGCTCCCTTATGTATATTTACTTCTATCTATGACATGTGAATAACCAATCTAAAGCTCAGAATATCCTCTTAGTTGCTTTCTCAGCCATTTTCAAGTATTGTGATGTCATCTCATTCTTTTGATACAAAAGTTCAAGCTTAGTTACTAAGCTTCATAAATTATAATGGAATTCTATGGTATCAATATAGTAATTTATGAATTTTTGGTTATTCAACTGTATATTTATAAAATCTAAAAAAATTTTCATTTCGCATCCTCCACATGTGGAATTTTTTATTTGACTTAGCAACCTATGTCAAGCAGCAACTGAGTACAATGGTTGTAACTAGAAGAGAATTGTTTGCTTTACTTCTTTACTTACTGTTCTATGTTTTAAGAAAAATAAGTTTAAGAACTTATTTCAAAATAGCAATAATCTATATACATATATAATAATTGAAATGTGACTCTATTTTACAAAATACTAGTCCACTAAAACACAGCTAAGACAGGTCAGTTTGTAAAAACTAAAGGTTAGCTTTATATTATTAGATATGGTAACATGAATGCATGTTCACCGCGTCATTGTAACTTCAGTATTGTTAGCTAGGCAGGACTGAAAGGTCAATATAATGAAAATAATAAATGTAAAATGTTATGAGATTTAAGCTATTTAGTCTGAACATTTGTGTTTTCATGTTAAAAGGTGTAATTTATATTAATTTCCTAATTTTTAATGGTGGTTACGAGATCAGTCAAATTGACCAAACATGTACAGAGATTTATTAGTGAAAATAACAAATAAGATATAACATTTTTTCTTAAGAAACATTTAATAACTATCTGGATGCTATAAAGATTTATCATGTAAAATTTGAAAATTTTCTGACTCATAAAAGTATTTTTAATCTTAAGATGAAAATTACTTTTCATGTTGGATATGGAATGTGCAAAAAGAAAAATGGCATGGGGAAAACATTGCCTAGCAAACTTTAAGACTTAATTTTTAAAATCAGATATTTTGCATATTTGTAACACTTACTGATAATCTGCCAAATTTTGTGAACATACACTTACTAATTTATAAGTTATAGCATGAAAACTATAACAAGCACAAAATAGTTATGAGGTTGGTCCTAGGGGCTGAGCCCATGCTGAAAGAGTTAACGCATGTTGAACTGTGGTCTAGAAATACTTAACCACCAATTTAAGAACACAGAGAGGATAAGTACTGTTTGTTTCTATCTCTTCTGGGGGCAATACCATTTAGGTGCGTAACTGGATTTGCTGCTCAGAATGTGAATGTCACTTGTCCAATTTTTATGAATTATCTTGTGTAAGTTGTCTTTATGTGTTATATACAGTTCCTGGGTGTAACTTGTTATTATCTTTATTAAGCTAGTTGAGGCTATACTTGACAACTTAATCCTACAAGGAATGGAACAAGATCTTAACACTTGATACAGAAACTAACATTATTACTTGATGATGTGACTGTTCACTATTTGGAAACAGACTTGTAGATTTCTATTCAGTTGTTTTTCTAGATATGTATATATCTAATGTTTTTTAATCATTCACTGCATTTATGAAAAATTATTTTTATTATCAATGTTTTATCTGTTCCTCAAACTGTCACTGAAATCAGGTTTTATATTTTGTATTGAATATTAAGTCAGTCATTTGATTTTAGTTAACTACATGAAAGTTTGTGTTTGTCAGTATAAACAAGGTTTTATATCTTGTATTGAATATTGATTTTGGTTAAATGTAGAGTTGAGCTTATCAATATCTGTTCTAAGTCATCACAGACAATACTGAAGTCTAAAGACTTAGGAAAAACAGTAAACAAAAGGCCAGTTGTACAATTAAGGCTACCTATTCTTGATATCCAGAATATCTGCTTTAACGAAAGAGGCATAGTCTTCTGTAAAGATAAGCTTAGGAATAAATTGCTGATTTAGCATTTATATAGTAGGCTTAAAGAGAGTTTAACCTATTAGTACTAAATGTAATAATACTTTCTGATGGCTTACTGCTCAGAACTTTGTCAGGTTTATTAATTATTTTTCAGAGTCAAAAGATTCAAATTGAAATTTTTGTTTCTTAACCAAATTTCTACAGAGAACCCAAAAAGTTGCATGCTTAATACCAAGGTTTGTGGGACTTGCAAATGGTTGAGCTAAGAAATATTGACAGTTCAGTAAAACTAAGTTTAAACCAACCTTGTATGCATGTTTCTAAGATATATGGCTTATTAATTTGAAAGTCTTTGTCTTTTTACCTGAAGTAGATAACTAGGTTTGTGTTCCATAAGTAAAGTACATGTTTTATCCTTTCTTTAATGCTACTTCCATTAACTGTTGATTAGAATGTCTAACTTACCCGTTTTTATTACCTTATTATTACTATTTTTTAATATAGAATTATTGCAATGAGCTCATTATATTAATCTAAGTCTAAACAATCTCTTAAGCTGACCTAACCTCATCAGATATTATTGGGTTATGTTGAGGGTGCCCATGAAACAGTATATTGTAATTGTCATAAGTAATATTGTAAGAACAGTACATTTATTTAGCTAAACCCATTACCACATTTTCCAAATTGATTTTTAGTTTGAATCTAAGTAGATAGCTTGCTCTGATAGGAAAGTAATATTAATTTTTCCTAAAAATATGTATAGCAAAAAACATTGTTTTGGAGAAAACATACAGAGCCAGACTCAGCTACTACAGAAAGGTGTGATTAAAGCTAATACTAGTTTTTGTATTATAATGTTTTAATTGATCATCTTTGTTTGTTAGATCACTAGGCATTTGGCAGATTATTTTATTACACCACTCCTGCATCAAACATGTGTGTGATTGGTCTGATGAGGATATGAAATTATCATTGAGTCACTGTCTTGAATGTTTAAACATGTGTATGGCTTCTATAACATTCTTTTATTCACTGTATTAAGTAACCTGCATTAATGGTAACAATTAATGTTTGCTAAAATACTGTGGTGTTTCAAACCAGTAAACATTTGTATTTTAGTAAAAAAGAAAGAAAAAAAGATACAGGATTAATCCAGGAATAAAACTGGCTTCATGATTCTTTTCTACCAAAATTAACAATTTTGATGATGAGAAAAGGAACTGTAACCTATTTGTCAATTTTTAATTCATAAATAAGATAAATACTGGTCAAGTCTTAATCTTTTATTTGTGGTTAAAATTCAAGCAAAACTTTTGAAGTTGCAAAATTGTGACTTTCTTCTGTTCTCAAAATATAAGCTACGTTTTGGAATATTGAATGCCTCCCTTTTTTTTGCCATAGAACTACACTGGTGTGTCTAAATTAAACCTTATTGTACTTGCATCATTTTTATGTTTTTGCTGCAGAAGTATATATATTGTTAGTTCATGAATGTTTTTCATTATTTCAGTAAGAGGATCTCGTCCAGGTAAAAATGTACAGTTAAGTGAAGCAGAAATTCGTGGATTGTGTTTAAAGTCACGAGAGATATTTCTCAGCCAACCCATCCTCTTAGAATTAGAGGCTCCTCTTAAAATATGTGGTATGTATAACTGTTTTTATTAACCTTATAGTAAGTATGAAATTGTTTATTAAGATATATTGTAGGTTAATTGAAGTGCACAGGTCTTGAAAAATGAAAGTTGACCATTTTGCAGAACAAAGTCTTTTTTTTTTAATCTTCTATTGCAAATATTAGGAAAATATAGTGGAAAAATATATGTAATTTGAATTTCTTACTTAAATAGGTCTGTATTGCACAAAAATATATTCTTGTGAAATATATTTTGGTAAGTTATAAATGTGTACATTATCTAGAAGTAACATTGTTCAATTGAGGAATCAACAAAAATAATTCCATGGTTTATTTAAACAGTTACCTGGAAGTAAGAGCATTCAACTACAGAACTGAAGCTTTTGTATGTGTATTAAGCAACAAAGACAAATTTGTTACCTGTATGTTACAATGTACAATAGAGAGTTAAAGTAAGAGACAAAGTTGGAATGAAATAAATAGTGTAGAAAGTCAGAATCATACATACTAGACACAAACACAGTCATGGTTAATTAATTCATCTGTTTGTCTCCTCACCCATACTTGGCCATTTTTTTCAGAACAAGGTAAGCCAGCTCTCATCACTCCACATTGGGTTCTATACTTGTGTGTCCACATTTATTGAAGACAGTAAAGGTTTCTCACCATATTTACTTTTCCAATCCTGACAACAAGTGAGCACTTGACACCCTCTGACAAAACTTATGATCAGTCTGAACATTTTTAAGGTCAAGCTTTGTTTTTTGAGTAGTGGTGTGAATGGCAGATTTGCTTGACCAAGCATTGTGACATGATCAATTATCAGTTTTTCTCACTTGTAACAGCCTATAATATCTCTTCTCTGAATTTCACACAGGTTATAACATTTTGGCATTTTACACACACTAACACAACCTAAATATTTTTCTGATGTATGACTATTTTTATACTCACTGAATCTCTGTGTGAAACATGCTGGGTATGCCATGTTACTTTAGAGGCATCTACATACTTTTGACAGGGTAACGTTTATTTGTATAACTGTTGTGTGTGTGTTTATATGGGTTATGGTAGTGTCTGTCTTTAATCTATTGTTAATATATTTGTATAAGTGTGTCTATTTAGGTTAGAATATCATTCTTATTTATTTAGAGTTAAAAATGTTTAACACCTAACCATCTTTGATATTCATACAAATTTTTCAGTAGCTAAATCAAGATTACGATAACCACTGGTTACTCTGAAAGTAAGAGAAAAAGCTTTCCTTTTGGAATAAGTTCTTGTGTGGTGTGAAAAGAAAAAGTGGTAAACCTTTAATTTCTATTATTTTATCCATTATGGATTGGCTTTCATGATAGAACATGCAGTCATATAAAAATGATTTTATCAATTTTGTTAGTACTGATGTTTTATGTTTTTTTCCAGGAGATGTTCATGGGCAGTTTTATGATCTTTTACGACTTTTTGAGTATGGGGGATTCCCTCCAGAGAGTAACTACTTATTCTTGGGGGATTATGTAGACAGGGGGAAGCAGTCTTTGGAGACAATATGCCTATTATTAGCTTATAAAATAAAATATCCAGAAAACTTTTTCCTTCTTCGTGGAAACCATGAATGTGCCAGTATCAACAGGATTTATGGTTTTTATGATGAATGTAAGTGCACCCATCTGTTACATGTTTATAGCTATGGTTAATTAAGTACGTACAGAAGAACAGTTATATGCACATGATAGTTTAACCAAGTATGGTGGTTTGTTATATTTTTGTGTAGTAATAAATTCTTCTTATGCTTATTCACGAAACACAAAAGCTATACCTATTAGAGATAAATGTGTTAATACATAATTTGAACTGAGAGGTTAATGTAGGATTCTTCCAAGTAATGCAGAAGAGAAAATTGTGGAATTTGAAAATAAATACACACACACACACACACACACACACACACACACACACAATGAAGCCTTTCTTTAATCTTTTATATCTAGTTTACTAATATAATTTTCCTATGTACATGACTAATAACAATGTGCTTTAACTCTCTCTCACTACCTGGGCTCAGTCGAAATAACCGACCATGTGACCACTTTGTATTAATTAAAAGTCATAATAGTTTAGCTACTACTAGCTTTTAATACGGAATGTGTATCTTCGCAAAATTTAGCACAATTTCAGTAAATATTATAAGTCTTTCATATACAAAAAACAGATTTTTAGTGAAGTATTTTTTAATAAACTAAAAGATTTTTCCATGAATATATCTAGTCTTTTTTTTTACTAGTTTGAGTGCAAAGTGATTTTCATGTTAAGATTAAAAATACTTTTCTTCATCTCAAAAATCTCAAATTTCATATGCATACTTATTGGAGGGGTTTTAAATAAATTGGAGAAGAGAGGATACCTAGAAAAAAATTTCATTTCTCACACTAGGAGAAATTCAGGATTTTCTTTAATATTGCCTTATAAAATTATAAACTTAAAACTTGTATACTATTAAAAAATGGCTTAAGCTATGATTTTATGCTATAATCATTGGTATAACATAAACAAAAAGTAGTTTAATTAAATTTTGAATGTAAGTCTCTAAAACCTTAAGAAACCTAACTAAAAAAACCTCAAAGCATGCACTGTAAAGGATGCCTGTGGCAAGAGGGTTGACCCTATTGCCATAGGTATCATTTACTGCGCATGAAACAAGGATTTAGTGTCTTACATTCAAAATTTTATTAAACTATTTTTTGTTTGTGTTATGCCAATTAGAATAGCATAAAATCTTAGCTAATAATCCATATTTTAATAGTATATAATTTTATGTTCTTAATTCTACAAGGCAATATTTAAAAAAATCTCGAATTGTCCCTAATGTCTCCCATGTGACACATTTTCTCTTAGCATGTTGTCTTTCCTATTTTATCCACCACCCCTCAAAAAAAAGTATGAAATTAAATGTAAATTACTCTATAAAATTATTATCGATTTAACAAACCATAATTTTTATTTAGTCTTCAATTTTGTTTGGTTACAGAGCTATGTAATAGAAAATCAGACCCCTCCTGCCATGCCTACCTGTCACATCCTCTCTTTCAGAATTCGTTAATAGTTTTCTCTTACATGCAATTATATAGGAAGTCAAAGTTTTAAATTATTAAATGTATAAAGATTTTAAACAATTACAAAGAGGTCACGTGGTTGGTCAAATTGACTGAGCCTGTGTTGAGAGATTTAAAACCTTTTTCAAATACTTTTGAATGTATTGGTTTAAAATATTAAATATTGTCAGAAAGATTTGTAATGTTACTCAGTTATAAAAAATGTCAAGGCATCTGTCAAATAGCTTTTGCTTTCCTCAGTACAATTTGATAAAGTCAATAACATATAACTTGTTATGGTTCAAAGGTAAAAGAAGATACAACATTAAACTCTGGAAGACGTTCACAGACTGTTTCAACTGTTTGCCAGTAGCTGCTATTGTTGATGAAAAGATCTTCTGTTGTCATGGAGGTTAGTGAATATGAAACAGTCTGAGGTAATTTTATGTCTGTCTTGTTAAGTGAAAACCTTGCTATAACTACTATTTCATGTAGATTCATGCAGAGCTTAGAGATAGAAACCCTTTTTTGGTTCATTTCTTGATGTAATTTGTTCTTAATTCATATTGACATTACTTTTCAGTGCACCTAAAGGGAAGTAGTATTCAGCTATGAATTGTCCTTTTGTTCCAGCAGTGTTAGAATATTATATTTATTGGTCTTTTTATTTTATTTTCATATTATAGAAAATTAAAGAGGCAGTTTGATTATTTTGTTAAATAATAACTTTAGGATGCAGCATTGTAAAATATTTCATTATTTACCCATGGGAAAATGAGCCTTACTGTTACAGTAAAGTAAATTTAACAGACTCTTACTTGCATAATTCTTATGGCATATTGAATGTATCCAGATTAGTGATGAGAGAAATGTGACTTGTCGTGAAGGCAGTTGATACTGACTCGTCATAAGATGACTGAGGATCATCACTTTGTAAGAAGTGGCATTAAGTGTAACTTGTTTCATTATATGATGTGTATGTTGGAAGTCCATTAGTGAAAGTTTCTTTTATTTATATTACTTATTAAACTTATGGTTTAGGCAGGTTAACTTTCCTTTATATATATATGATTAGAGAGAGCTACAAATCTTATGAATAATACACATGAAAACGTTTTTAAAAATTTTAATGATAATTCCATGTTGTAAACTTAAATAGAATTATTAAAGTCATAGAAATGATATAGATACATGTTTGGTTATAAATCTATCTGAAAGAACTGAGCCAATTTGATAAGAAATACTTATATTTGAATTTGTTCAGCAGGTCAAAATATTAAATGAATTTTTTCATAAGGTTTAAGTCCAGATCTTCAGTCGATGGAACAAATTCGGCGTATAATGCGACCCACAGATGTACCAGACCAGGGGCTCTTGTGTGATTTACTTTGGTCAGACCCAGATAAGGATGTCATGGGATGGGGAGAAAATGATCGTGGTGTTTCCTACACGTTTGGTGCTGATATAGTAGCCAAGTTTCTACACAAACATGATCTGGATTTAATATGTCGAGCTCATCAGGTGTGTCTTCATAAAATAAATTTTGCAAAATTGCTTGTGGGTAGTCATATGTTACAAAATACAATGTGTATTCCATTTTAACATGTCTGGTGAACTAGCTGAGCTGAGTCAGATTCTAGACTACTTTGCCGTGACTAAAAGTAGTAAAGGTGATTTAAGAACAAAACTTTGCCAATTGTGGTTGAGAAAAAGTTTATACAATATAACTACTTCAGAACTATGCTTATCTGATTTAAGTTTAAACTGTGATATTAACAAAATTAACTAAAAATTTCATTTTGGGGCACTTTAAAGCCAAAATGAAGGCCTATTGTATAATTTGCCTAAGAGTTGATGATTATAAGTCTAAAAATTAATAAAGAATTGCAGTATTATGAAATTATGTTTTACAGATTGAAAGTAGAAACTAGTAAACTGTTAATAAAAATTATGTTTTACAGATTGAAAGTAGAAACTAGTAAACTGTTAATAAAAATTATGTTTTACAGATTGAAAGTAGAAACTAGTAAACTGTTAATAAAAATACATTCAGTTTTTTCAGATTAACTAAGAAATAGTATTGAAATAAGTTGTGCTATTCAGTATGTGAAAATTGAGCTCAAAGAGAGACTTATAGGAACCAGAATTAATGTCTGTATTGACTGTTAGTATACATATTTTGCATAACTTACAGGATGTTATAAGCTATAGATCAGAACATAGTTTATTAATTTAATATGTTTTTTATCCTTTGGTTACAGGTTGTAGAAGATGGATATGAATTCTTTGCAAAGCGTCAGCTGGTGACACTTTTCTCAGCTCCAAACTACTGTGGTGAATTTGACAATGCAGGGGCCATGATGAGTGTCGATGAAACACTCATGTGTTCATTTCAGGTAAGCTAATTTGCTTCTTGAAAGAGAAGGGAAAACATAAGCACGTCTGTATAGTGTTGTAACAAGAGCTGCAGATTGTCAGAACATTTAACCAGCCCAAAGGAATTGTTATTTTAAGCATAATTCACATTAGAAATTGCTGTTTTTGTTTTGTAATCATTCTGTAAGCTTACATCACACGTAGAACTTCACAATAATATCCATAGGAAGCTTGCAAGTGCAAATTGCAAGGAAAGATGTTACTTTAAAACCCACCTTGTTTTATTTTACAGATATTAAAGAAATGTATGTTATCCTTAACAGAGCTTTTAGCTTGTCATGTCTTATGTGATGCTGATTAACTTTTGTCTTCAAAAGTGTGATGCTGATAATTATTTCATACAGCATTGTGTAAGAGGAGTAAAGTCTTAAAATTTGAGCATGCTTAAAATCTTATTATGCTATAATACCAAATAATGTTTACATTAATTGATGTGCAATATGTATCATTATTATTTCTTTATTACATCTTGAAGTTATTTATAATGATGTAAAACTGTTTAAATGAAAAAAAAAAAAAAATCAACATTACAGATCCTGAAACCTGCTGACAAGAAAAATTTTCCATATGGCAAAATGACTTCAAATCGTCCAATCACACCTCCTCGAGGCCAGTTGAGCAAGAAAAACAGCAAAAAATGACACTATCCTGTTAAAACTGTCAATGTTTAAAGTGTTTTCTGGATGAACAGTTAGGTGGAAATTTCCTGTTCAATATGGGCACATGGATACCAGAATAAAAAGCTTCATCAAATATTCAGTTCTAAGCTTTCATAGTTGCAAAATATACATATATTTTGAAAAAGTTTTATTTTTCTTAATTTGCATAGTTGCATATCATAGATATGCCCATAACCACCTGGTTTATTCCTATCAGAACATTCTTTGATTTTAGGTTGTACAGTGGATATTACAAATTGCTTATGATAACCTTTTTATTCCTGTTTCAATATAAGTTTATTTTTAGATGTGATCAGAATTTCTTACTTGACATCAATTTGGGTGTTTGCTGTTACTGCTAAAGACCTACAGGTTTTCAGAAGTGAAATATTTCATGTATATACAGACACATATTTCATCTATAAATGTTGCACAAATTTTTATGATATTAGTTTTGTTAAAATGTTGACCAAGAATACAAACTTGTATACAGTTTATAGCTAAACAAAACTGTACTTATAAAAAAGAGGTTTGAAAAATGATGTCAGTTATATTTAAAACCTTGGATACTAGAATGTTAACTGTAAGTTAAAAGACTTTATTGTTTAAAAATAATGTGATGAAATGTGCTACAGGTAAAAATGTTACGACTGTTTCAATCATGTTTTGCTGCATACAGAAATTATACTAAGGTAGGGTATATGTTCAAAAATTTAATTTTACAACAATTCCTCTTCCATGAGTTGACCACCTTGATGAACTATATGATAATGCTCTGTATGTACCCAGTCATAGTCCAAATCAATGTCTTGCAAAGTGCAGTGAAAGTGTTATTGAAATTAAATAATTAGGAATGATAGGTAGATGCACAGTGGGATAAAAGGTGACCGGTCTGAGTCTAGTGTAATCAGATTTCATTTGTTGCTTCTACATTATTCTGAGAATCTATGCTAAGAACTGTTTTCAAATAACCTTTGGTTTTCTTCCAGTTTATACTGATGCAAAGAAATATGATCACGATATTTTATCGGTTATGTTTTGTGATACAGTAACTTGAAAAAAAAACAACTTCAACAGTATATAGTGCCTAGTAAATAGTAGCAGTACAGTACTTAATGATGCGTTACATGTGAATGTGTTAAGAAAGTTAAGAAATTGCTTAATATTATGTTATGCAAGAGGACATTATAATGGTCGTAATAAAATTATATTAAAATATATTGAAATGGAGATGTATTTTTATTCTTTAAATTCTTTATTATGCAAAGAAGCCTTACATGATAATTTATTGTCAGTTATTTCACAATAATTTACTATAAATTTCATATCTTTGTGTTCCCAATAACCAGAATTTTTAACTGACTTTTATTTACGGGAAAATTTGTTTCAGTTTATTGATGGGAACTGTACAGGTATCATAAAACTGGTGTCTATGATCTTCACAACAATATGTGAATAGGACAGTGTTACTACACAGTTATTAATGACTATTTGCTTAATGAAATTGGAAAAGCTGAAGTGTTGAAGGAGGCTTACCACATATTAAGAATGGAATGACTTACTTGACTTAATCCTGTAGACTCCCGGTAGAGCATAGGGCTGCAACAACACCTCGCCAGCGGACTCTGTTCTGGGCTGCTCTCCTCAGCTGGGTCCACGCCATTCCGGCAGCCTTCGCTTCACTTCCGACTGATCTCTCCACATCTATTTTGGCCTCCCAGCTTTTCTTTTCCCTTGTGGGTTCCAGTCCAAGGCCTGCCTTGTAACATTGTCGACTGGTTTTCGCAGTGTGTGTCCAATCCAGCCCCATTTTGTTTTTCTGATGTCTTTGCTGACTGGGTTCTGAGTGGTCCTTTTCCATAGCTCTGTGTTGGAGATCTTCTCTGGCCACCTGATGTTTAGGATGTGTCGCAGGCACTGGTTGATGAACGTCTGTATCTTGTTGGTGATGGTGTTCGTAACTCGCCATGTCTCGGAACCAAATAGAAGGACTGCTTTTACATTTGTGTTGAAGATGAGGATCTTGCTGTGCAGGGATAAGGCTTTGGAGTTCCAGATGGGTCGCAGGGTGTTGAACGCGAGCCTTGCTTTGTTGATCCGGCTCCTAACGTCTTCGTCTGCGCTGCCATCTCTGCTTACTATGCTTCCAAGGTAAACGAAGCCTCTGTTTCCTTGATGTCTTTTCCCTGCAGCTGCAGTGGGTGCTCTTATTTGTTGTTCAGCCGCATCACCTCCGTCTTTCTGGTGTTGATCTTCAGGCCTGTCTTTCCTGCCTCCTCAGCGAGCCGGGTGAGCTTGGACTGTGCATGCTGCAGAAAGGAGAGATCATTGTATTAGTATTGTTCTGAAGTTTACCAATAAAGGTTACTGAAAATACTTAGTCTACATGTAAAACGGTTGAGGTTATAATATCAAACTTGTTCTTTAGTGGGTTATATTGGCATGGGAACATTTATGACTAAATATAAAATTTATTTTTTCAAACTTCTATGATATATTTTAAAAGATGGGTTGTTAATGTTCTTAGAAGTTGTGATGTGAAAAAAAATGTAATCTAATATGATGTCCAACACAGTTCTCTTGCTGCAGCTGGTGGAGTTCTATTACGACTATCATATCAAACAAGATACTCATATAAAAAAAAAAGTAAGATGTGCTTTCAGCAGAATATTCAAGGGTCAGGTAGAAAATTTGTCACAAATTAAATAGAATCTGAATTATTTCATTTTAATGAAATTTTAGAATGCAAAGCTCACTGTTCTCTAATAGATACAGATATATAAAATGTACTGGTACTTGTGCATTTAGTTGAAACTTAAGTAAGAAATGAAGCATTAATGTAACTATGGGAAACATGTTACATCAGTATTGACTAATACAGTGTATTTATCTTCTAGAACCTTGTCCATCAGTGTTTTTCCAACAAATGGTAACTGAATGGCTACTCCAGAATCAGCAAGCTGCAGCTGCTTTCCTCAGTAGTGTTCTATCACAGTTGAACTGGGCTTTCTCTGAGTTTATTGGAATGTTGCAAGAGGTGAGTTTTTGAGTCAACTATCTATCACACTCTCACTTGAACATTGTGTGACTTCAGAATCAACTTCTCATTTTCCATTCCCTTGTTGCTTGTAAAAAAATAATTTTGCCAAGACCTTAATAATTATATTAATTGTATATTTTAGCCATAAAGTAGGGAAAAATCCATTTGACATTGGATGTCACTTTGGACAAAATATAAAAATCAATAATTACTTATTCTGTTATTGAAAATTCACATTGGTGAACCTGCTTATAAATTCAGTCACTATTTTCTAATGTGGGGATAATCATATTGGGATTGAGGTATACATTAGTTTATAAAATAATGAAATTAGCTCAAATGTTTTAAAGGATAGGCAATCACATATTTTATTAGCAATATCATTTACAGTAACCTATATTTTAATTCTCACTGTTAAAGATTATTTTATTCTTACCAAAATAAGAATATGTTGAGTATTTTATTTTACTCTTACCTGAATAATGAATATGTTGAGTATTTTATTTTACTCTTACCTAAATAATGAATATGTTGAGTATTTTATTTTACTCTTACCTGAATAATGAATATGTTGAGTATTTTATTTTACTCTTACCTAAATAATGAATATGTTGAGTATTTTATTTTACTCTTACCTGAATAATGAATATGTTGAGTATTTTATTTTACTCTTACTTAAATAATGAATATGTTGAGTATTTTTAAGATAATTTAGCAAAACTGTTAAGATATACATATAATAGTCAGTAGACTCTATATGTAGGGATGGCCAAGGTACTCAATAGGTATAATATAAATATGCATGCTAAATAATCATCAGTGACAGAGAGTTTTACTTTAAAAGATGATTGCCACTCACTTTCATTTGTTTCTCTACCCAACAAGCTTGAAAATAAGGCAAGAAATCATTGCTAAGATACCAAACCAGAAAGTGACCAACCAATCAAATTGTTCATCTTTCTTCTTGTTGTTTATACTGAAACTTTTGTACCATTAAGAAATGGTTTTAGTAAAGTTTTATTTGTTAATATACATACATATATATATATATACACACACACACACACACACACACACAA
>NW_013669188.1:0-4455 GCF_000517525.1 Limulus polyphemus
AACATAACTATGCAATAAAAGCCTTTAAAACTTCAGCTAGGCTTATCAATGTCATTTCCGTGAGAAAAAATTTCGAACTGGAAGCAAAATAAACAATTTTGTGCACAGTAAACAAAGTAATATAATAGTCATTTGATAAATTAAATCTTTAGCTTTCTGTTAGTTATAAATAATGTAATATAAAACGTCAGAGAGAAATTTGGCAATTTGTGAAAGAGAGGATGTGGCATATGGGCGTGTCATTTATCTCCTATGTAATAGCCATCCCTAATTTAGAAATGGTAGATGAATGGAAGACAGCTAGTCGACACTATCCACCGCCCACTCTTATGCTACTCTTTACCAAGAAACAATCTATTTGACTATCACATTATAACATCCCCATGATTGAAAGGGCGAACATGTTTGGTAACAGGATTTGAACCTGCGACCTGCAAGTTATGAGTTGAGCGACCTAATCACCTGGCCATGCCAGATCGTTGAAACAAGAAAGCTGAAAAGAGGCAGATTTCAAAAAACAAAAGAGCGCTCCTCTTAACTTTTTTTTTTAGAACGAACCAAAACTCTACTGATGCTACAACCAGTGTTACAAGTGTTGTATTTCCAGATAAGCTGGTTTTCTAAACAGATTTTTGAGCAGGTAATGCATTACCAAGTTAAACTCAATTCTACTGATTTTGCCTGAATTGTTCAGTAGAGCACGAAAACTATTTTGTTGAGTAGGGGTGGTGCGTAGTGTGGAGAGGAGGATTTGTTTGTTTTGAATTTCGCGCAAAGCTACTCGAGGGCTATCTGCGCTAGCCGTCCCTAATTTAGCAGTAAAAGACTAGAGAGAAGGCAGCTAGTCATCACCACCCACCACCAACTCCTGGGCTACGCTTTTATCAATGAATAGTGGGATTGGCCGTTACATTATAACGCCCCCAGAGCTAAAAGAACGAGCATGTTTGGTGGGATGGGGATTCGAGCACGCGACCCTTCAGTATATAGTACTGGAAACAAATAATGAAACATATAGGTGATATACATATAGGATAATGGGTAACTGCAACTAAATGGCCAGTTTATAATCAGTACAATACATTAGCTCGTACAATGCACGTGTATCTTTTAATTACCTAAAAAAAAGAAAACTTATGCTTATTCTTATATTAAAGTTTATCGATGTATAATTGTGTTCTTTTTTACTCCCTACAATTTAGCAATGTTGTTTGGTTAGTGTCCATCTCAATTTCCATATAAGCTCGTGCAGCCTTTATCATACCAGGACTTCGTGTAGGTCAAACCATGGTTGAAAGTGTTCCAGAGGTCTCTTTTGTCCACTAGGTGTAGTTTTACCATACTTTATGCATGTTGGAAGATGAACCTTAACTCAGCTCATTTTCATGCCGTTGAGGAGGACCGTATTTGTCTTTTATACATACTTTATTCACTGTTCCATAATTACTTCCAAGTCACTCAGTGTATTAGCGGTAAGTTTATGGACTTTCAGTATTCATATCTTAGGTTCTATTCCACCATGGTGGACAGAGTTCAGATAGCCCATTATGTAGCTTTGCACTAAAAATATTTCCAATACTGTATGTTCAATTCTTCCATATCGAAATAAGTGCCAGGTATAAAACCAGTTTTCATAAACAGTATGCCACATAAAGTCTACATCGATAATAGAAAAAACTAAAACTCCAGGCTAGATGGGCCCGGCATGGCCAGGGGGGTTAAGGCGCTCGACATGCAATATAAGGGTTCGAATCTCCGTCACGCCAAACATGCTCGCCCTTTCAGCCGTGGGGCGTTATAATGTTACGGTCAATCCCACTATTCGTTGGTAAAAGAGTAGCCCAAGAGTTGCCGGTGGGTGGTGATGACTAGCTGCCTTCCCTCTAGTCTTACTCTACTAAATTAGGGACGGCTAGCGCAGATAGCCCTCTTGTAGCTTTGCGCGAAATTCAAAACAAACCAGGCTAGATTGTCAAGTTTATCCCCCCCCCAAACAAAAAATCAGTTGATGCTTAGTCGTGTAGGACATGTGACAAATGGTTATATTTGACACATTCTGTAAGATATTCATATCAATAACGAATTGATTTAGATGCTACGATGATGAAAACAAATCTGCTTTAAGATATGTGAAATACATTTATTGTTTTTCAAATAAAACCCTCAAGTTCCATAACGTTGTGTCACCTGGTTTACAACTTCCAAATATCGCCCTAAGATGCTAGGGTTGGATGAAATTGTAATATTAATTGATCAGCTCTTTCTCTGTGCATTAAACTATCAACAAGTCATTCCAACAACTCAGAAGTACTGTTAACTTTAAATATTAAAATAGTAAATAAAATCACATTTATCATACATGTATTTTTACTTTTGTTTCTTTGATATAGACTTTTCGCGCTAAGCTACATAACGCCTATCTGCGCATAGCCGTCCTTAATTTTGAACTGACAGACTATAGGGAAGGCAATAGCGCACAATTCCAACTCTTCGACTACTCTTACCTGACTAAATTGTTTAATTTGACTGTCATTCTTGTAGCTTGTTTTTGCGATAATGAGTTGCAAACCACGAACCCTCGGATTCACAGCCGGAGCACACTAACTATTTGGCCTCGTTTGGTTCTTTACCATTGTGAATAAGCGGTACTTCACGACTATATTATACTTTTTTTTTCTCCTCTCTTTGAACATAACTTATTAAAACATTTTGCTTTAGTATCGTAAACATATTTGAATGATTTATTCGTATATTATTCTGTCGATGATACGTCTGCGCACAGTCGATGTATAATATGTAATACTAAAAAAGTCATCAGGTATAACATTTTTGATAACAGTATTTCTAAAATTTCTGATTTTGTGCATGTGTATCTCGGAAAAGTTGGATTCGAGTAGTTGCGTAAGTATGCTCCCGCACTTGCGGGGGGAGAGAGCCAAAAGGGGGGCCCAAGGGCCTGACAATGTTAAGAATTACCGATAAAGGTAGTAAATGTAGTGAGCCCCATTACTTTTTATGTGGGTAGTCAATCTTTTGTAATTACACCACTGGTTTCGAGTAAGATGTTTTTTAACAATGATGAAAAAGATTGGTTGATTACAAAAGGATATTTTGTGAAGATTTCTTACATATTATTATCGTTTTATTTCTTTATTATTTGTATGATAAAAATATCATACAGCACGTATCTATTTTGATCATCCTCCCCATTTGCACAGCGGAAATTCTCCGGACATATAATGCTAGAAATCAAGTTTCGATACCCGTGGTGAGCACAACACAGATAGCCTGTTGTGTAACTTTGTGCTTAATTACAAAGAAGCAAACAGTTTAAATTAACAAGCGATCGATTGTCCTCCCATCTGTAGTTTATTAAAGATAACTACAAAGTATTTTCACGATCAATTCTATGTTAATATATGACAAAAGACTTCTATCTTTGAACCCCTACGCGTTTTTTTTTCTTTTGTCTTCGTTATTCTTTTCTACCGGTTTCAATTTATTCGGTATGTAATTTCAAAGCTAATCTATAACAAAATGTTCAAATACCACTTTTAAACAAAACATAACTAGCCTGAATTAAATACATATTTTTCACAATGTGGAAACATAAAATACATTCCTTATATAAATTAAATATATTAGAATATACTCAAAATAGATTATGTTTAAGCTTATCAAACATACTTTCCTTCTTTCATCTCTATTCCTTTATGATTTTTTGAATAAACTTGCAGCATAAGATGCCACAATTTGGTTAACAGCTATGTATCAATCCCTGTTCCATAAACAATGCATTAACAAGGATCTACTTTTACAAACTTCGTTTTTTATTATAATTTTAACTTCGTCTCGTCAAACTATAAATTGTTTTACTTATCTAGGGGGGGGGGCAGTGGCACAGCGGTATGTCTGCGGACTTACAACGCTAGAATCCGGGTTTCAATACCCGTGGTGGGCAGAGCACAGATAGCCCATTGTGTAGCTTTATGCTTAATTACAAACAAACTTATCTTGGGTAACCAATAGATATTGATTCTCAAATTCGGGTGCGCAGACACCCAGGGGTTCAGCGTGTCATGTTCGAAATTTCCTAAAAATATCTAAGAAAATATGATTTATAAAATAAATATTTTTCGTAATTTATATTGTTTTGTTTGTATTGAATTTCGTGCAAAGCTACACGAGAGCTATCTGCGCTAATTAAATTAATATGAATTAAAATATTAAATGTTAGAGTACAGCTTTTAATGTACAGGATTTGTTTTTTAAATAAAAAACGTCGATGTATTTGAGGATCCGGGTTTCAAGAGTTTGGGAACCGCTGATAAATATTTATCTGTTCTAATAAGGGGGCCCGGCATGGCCAGGTGGTTAGGGCACTCAACTCGCAATCTGCGGGTTGCGGGTTCGAATCCCCGTCACACCAAACATGCTCGCCCTTTCAGCCGTGGG
>NW_013669188.1:4815-18334 GCF_000517525.1 Limulus polyphemus
GGTAAAAGAGTAGCCCAAGAGTTGGCGGTGGGTGGTGATAACCCTCTAGTCTTACACTGCTAAATTATGGACGGTTAACGCAGTAGCCCTCGTGTAGCTTTCCGCGAAATTCAAAACAAACAAACTAATAAGGGGCGCCATCTAGTACCTGACGAAACAAAAAATAATAATAAAAAAGAACCGAAGTAAACAAGTAAGACTGTTAAATACTGTTCGCTTAAGAGAGGGGAGAGAAAGAAGCTAGGGTTATGTTTTGAAATCTGTATATATCAAAAGAAAGACGCAACAAATCACGAACGAGCATTATAAATTTAAAAGGTTATTACGGGAGATCTAAAAGATTGTAGAAGATCAAGGAAGTTAATCAAACGGAAATTTAAGAACCGCAAATGGTATATGAAGAAAAGATTGGCTAAAAATGTAAAATTAATAGTAGGATTTCTTTAAATACACTAAGGGTAAGCAAAATGTTAGGATGGGAGTAGGGTCTTGAGGAATGATAAAGGAAGGCTCATGTCTGATTATTATGAAATGGTTGGGTTATTAAATTCTATTTTTCTTTAGTTTTTATTAATGAAGATTTAAACAGTGCTCTTCATCCTGAACAGTTGCTAGGTGCAAACATGATTGTATTTATTCTGAGCTTGTTAAGAAAAAAAATTGGAAGTTTAAAAAATGATAAGTCTCCTGGGCTAGATAATATTTCCCCAAGAGTTTTGAAAGAGGTTAAGGATTATATATGTGAGGCACTTGCTACTATTTTTTGTAATCCCTTGAATAATGGGCAGGGGGCCAAAGGATTGGAAATTAGCTAATGTCACTCCTCTTTTCAAGGGAGGTGATAAACATGTTCTCAGTAATTATAGACCTATTAATCTTTCATCAGTAGTTGGAATATTTTTTGAAAGTCTGAAAAAGATGCTTGTAAAGCAATCAATATGGTTTTATTAATGGAAAAGCTTACTTTACTAATCTTTTGACATTCTTTGAAAAGGTTAAGGCTTATGTCGATAAGGGTATGGATTTTGGTGTATCTAGATTTTCAAAAATACATTTGGCAAGGCGACATATAGAGGCTTGTTAAAAGTTACCACTATAGTTGTGGGAATAGGTTTAAATCATTAATTGGAAAAGTGGGTGGATGAAAAAAACTGAGGGTGATTGTAAATAGAGTTCAATAAAACTGTATTAATATCATAAGTAGGGTATCTTATGGCTTAGTGTTAGGATCTTTGGTCTCTTACATCTACATTAATGACATAAATAAAGGAATAACTAATAAACTAAAACCTGAAACATATTTGTACTGACCTGAAAATCTGAGAAGAAATATTTGAAACAGAATGTTTGTTTTAGTCCGCCGTGGGGATAGATCATCATCAATTGATGATTTATAATTTAAATATGATATATAATTTAAAGGTAACAAGAGATCTGTTGGTCCATTCCATTCACTATATTAAAATTTAAGATGAAAAATAGAGCTTAGACTCATAGCCTTATAAACCCTACAGTTTTCCGCTGGGCCATACGAGAAAAATACAAATTAATATTTTATATATAAATCTCCAGTATGTAACCTAATAGCTGTTTCTACCTCAAAAGCTGTAACTGAGTTAAGCGTCAAGTAATACGTATATTAGATAACCGGTTAACACTCTATCTTGTACTTTGAAATTTTCTAAAAACCGGAATTCGACACGCGTGGTTGGCACAGCACAGATAACCTATTGTGTAGCTTTACACTTAACAACGAACAAACAAGACCTTGAAGCTCATTAATATGTACCTGTTTAAGGGCTTTTGTTTTGTTTTTTGCAAAGTGTGTGGGTATTCATTGTATTGTCCATAAATGTAGCTTTTTGGATTTGCTCGTGGTTTTTGTTTAGTTCTGCGCAAAGCTACACAAATGCTATCTGCGTTAGGCATCCTTAAATGACCGTGCGATACAAGGTTGGCAGTCAATCCCTTAGCATGAGTAGTGGTGGTAGGGTGCTTCTGACTGGCTTCTTTTCTATCGGTCAGTAGTTCAAATTAGTTACGACGGCAGATGACCTTAGTAGCTTTGCAATAAATACAAAAATCCAATATAACTATGGAAAAGCAAAATAACAATAAAAATCACGTTCGATATAATTGCAAAATTTTGTTGATAATGCTACCATTTTTAAAAAAGTAGACTAATAATTACTTTTAACTGAATGTTTAAAGAATAGATTAATATTGTCACTCAGCTTTTACAATACATTATAATCAAAAATCATCGAGTGTATTGTATTGGACGGTCAAATTAAAAATTTAGCCTTGTTAATCCTCAACCAAAGTTTATATATCTGGAATTTTAATATTAAAATTGCTATACCTACTCAAATGGATATTGCTCATTTTGGCTTTGTTTTTGTGTACCATTACTGATCTCGGATGAAAATGTGCAATGTCATAACATACAGAAGTTTTAATTATGGTATTTAAAATTATCTATCATGTGATTTAATGCCGGAAATCATGCTAATGAGTGTAATATTTTCCTGTACACAGATTTCCCGCAGGGCAGTATATAGGATCCTTATAACTGAAGATCTATTTTGTAGAGCATTAGTTTGTTACTTTATGAACTGAGTTCTCAACCAAAAAGAGTCGATTTACAAAACGTACGAAACAACATTCACTCCTTATAACAAGACTGAGTAGAAAACAAAACAATATATAACAAGTGCAAGTGCTTGTATTGGATGTAGGAAACTGGAAAGAGAGAGAACGTGAAAAGAAACCTTTATTAATTTTTTTCACCATTTCAGTATGAAACTCCTCTGTAAGATAAAAAGAGAAATTTAATTAAATTAAAAATAACTCTACAGTTAAAATAAAGCAATCAAAAGTAAAACTAAACACAAAGAAATCTAAAAATCATGAATAATATCTGCAGAAGCCTTCACATTTCTAAAGTCTACAAACCTAAAACTCTTACCAAAATCTGCCTAAAGACGAGAACTAGGCTATAAATATATAGCTATAATAACATAAACAAAGCCAGATTGCCCACAGCATGCACTTCATTCACGTGACGTGGAAATGTATGCATTTAAAGATAGAGGAAGGGAAGCCTTGGGTCATTACACGATTCTTCAACAGAAAAAGCAGCTGTTTAGTTTGGGACATCACAATTGAAGTCACAGCTACATATCCTGCAAGAAGACACTGATAATGGCCAATTAGTTTATCCTAACCCTATGTGCAGCTAAAGCAAAAAGAAATTTAAGTTATCACTTAAATGGTTCTCTGCATCCAAACTGAACAGACAGAAAAACTTTACATATTAAATAAGTTAAAATTAGACCCTTGTTGTACCCAAGGCACATAAGGCTGGTTCTAGTGAACTCTAGTTCCAATGGCACAAGCAGATGATAATGGTAACCCACTCCCTCTGAACGAGATGACAGTCCATTGCAAGTTAGCTCCCCAGCTAACAGCTAGGTACCCATCATACAGCTGAGTAGACTGGAACAAATGGGGTAAAGTGTCTTGCTCAAGAACACATCAGCATGATGTAGGCCAGTCTCAAACTCAAAACTACCAAATTATGAGTCCAACATGTGAAGCGACTGAGCCATGCTGCCCATACGTATTAGATAAGTGGAAGAAAACACCTATTACCATGTCTGTGCCACATTTTTCTTCCTTTCCTTTAGTTCTAGACAGACTCAGTTATTCCTAATTTTAAATCTACCAAAAATGAAAACCCAAATAAAACTTTAATTAGGCATTTACATTAGAGACCAACATACCCCATCTTTTCCCCAATAAAATTATTTGTCTAATAACATTAAGAAGCACACATGGAAAGATAACTTTAAAAAACAATAGGAAAAATAAAGCACTGTAACATTGATAACTTACCCCTTTTAAGAGAAGCACACGAAAATACAATACAAGAAATTACCCTAAAGGGGTAAAATAAAAAGATGCCTATTTCCTTTAGTAGAGGATAGCTAACAATAATGTTAGCACTATGAACAAAATATATATGTACTCTTTAACAAAAAAGGCAAAATAATAAAGCATTGAATAAAATCCTTTAACAAAGATGATACAGAGAAACTACCCTTTAACATCAAAATATATCAAAAACAAAATGGTAAAAAAATTAAACCTTTTCATACTACAATTTAAAATAACACTTTAACATAAGCAGATATCAGTTGACAAACAAGGCTCATATTAAAATATAACCTTTTAGAAACAGCATGTGACAAAATTCTTTCATTACAGAACCAACTACAAATGAAATAATCCTTTAAAAATATGCAAAATGGAACATTTTCAACTCCTTAAAACTTCAGTACACTTAAAAAAGCAATAATCATCAACATACAAATTAAACCATGATATACATGTATAGTTTTACACGTGATATTAAAAAAATGCTAAATATAAAGAAGTATACAATCTGTTGACATCTATATAAAACTTAACCTAAACAAGACAACTTATATCCATCTGCACAAAAAATAAAGCCATTTACATCTTATATAAAAGAAATGTGCATACATACAATTCCTATGGAATAAGCCTTTTAGAAAATACAAAAGAACTGCTACACATATGACTAATTACAATAAATAAATATATCATTACAACAAGCCTATAGGGTGCCCAAAAAGTCTGGAACCATAGGCATTTCAACAAACTTTACAAAATATTGTACACTTACTGTCCTCGTAATTCGAAACAACTTTTGAGACGGTATTTCCATAATCTTTGAGTCCTGCAAAGCATATTCATGTCATTGTCAATGGTCCGACACTCGTCACGAATTCGTTGTTTCATATGTACAGTGTCCCTGATCTTCTCTTTGCACAGTCCCTAGAAAAAGAAATCCATGGGAGTCAAGTCTGTAGATCTTGGAGTCCATTTCTAGGATCATGCCTGCTTTAGAAAGTTTCATTCAACTGAGCTTGGACTTTCGTTGGATAATGTGGTGAGGAGCCACCCTGCATAAACCAATCACATAGACCATGCTCCAGCTTCCCAACTGTTCCTATAACATGTGCAAATATCGTGCACCATTGACTATTGTGTCAAAGAAAAATGATTCAGCCACATGACAATCTCATAGTCCATCCAAAACCATAGCTTCGTTCTTTCACTTCAGTAAACCAGTGGAGGTTATCTGATTAACACTAGTGCATGTTCTGTTTTTGACTTCTCCATTCACATAATAATTGGCCTCGTCACTGAAAATAACAGTTTGGGTAAGTTCTCATTTATCTAACATTGCATAATGAACCATTCACACATCCACATTCGATGTTCTGGGTCATACTCACTGAACTTGTACAGGTGTTGCATTTTGTATGGGTGTCATTTTGCTTTAACCAAGATGTCGTGGATCGTCGATTTTATAATGCCAAGTTCCATGGATATCCTGCAGGGAGATTTCGAAGATCTGGCATGCACCTAACCACATTACCAGTATCCTTAAATTCAGCTAGCAATTTTTCAATATTACAGTAAGTGATGTTTTACTCTCTCTCTGGAATGCTTGCATTAAATTTGACAGTAAACTTCCACTGGGCCCAACCTTCACTGCCACACAGCAAGATTTGCTCGACCTTCTCATGCTTTGAATCAGTCACGTATTTGAAATTAAGAAAAGCTGCAAATCGCCTATGTATATGCATATATATATATATATATATATATATACACACACACAAGTTAGGTGAAGAGGCTGGTGCCACTTACTTAGAGGAACTCTTACAGCAAGTCCTCCAATGCAACCATATATTTGTGGTATGCTATGATGGTGTGGTGGATGAGTTTTTATCTCTTGCAAGAGTTTTATTTTTAGTTTGCATCAACTCATCCTAGAGACAATGCATTTCCTCCTCTAATCGTATTCATATCTCGCATTGTTTTGGGAAATGATCTTTTAATTTTTATATCCACTTGGCTGCTTGGTCCTGGCATTGGCACTTTAACATCCTGATCTACTTCAATGTGAGGCACTTCTCTATTTCAGTCAGCGGACTATGGGCAGCTTTCCTTAGTCCTAGAGTTTTGGTGGGAGCTGAATTAAACTTAATATGCTGGCATCTATCATGACCACCACCATGGGTACTGGATCTACAGTAAGAGTCAAAGTAATGGTGGTGGCAGATGCCACTGTTGATGTAACCCTTGTAATGGATTACAGAAGCAGTTGATGGACATTCCTGCTCTTGGATTGCGTTCTGGGAAACTCTGGCTGGAGCAGGGGACATGATGATCCAACTATAGGTGGTAACATATACCATGGTGCATCTTCTTAACAAAACATCCTCTGATGTTCAGATTTTACCTTAATTTATACCTCGCCTTAACTTGTAATTTTGCATCCAAAGATATTAGATGTGGGTTGGATCTACTGTCTGGGTGACAGACACACTGTATATTGAAGGTTTGGCAGAACTCCATTGGCTGTATGGTGAAAGACATTGTTTTTGGATAACTTGAAGACTTTAGCACTAAGCTACTCATCACCTCTGTCGGAGTATGAATGTCCATTGCAATATCCAGCACTACATTCTCATCAATGAGCTTCATTAGGTTGAATGGGAGGCCTGCTCCTGGGGTGTCTGGAAAGGCAAGAATCTATGAAACACTGAAATCAAACATAAAACTCTCATACTACCTACTCTGTTGTGCGGAAATTCAGGACTAAATACAGCAACACAGAGAACAATGTACAGAACTAATAGGATGAAATAAAGATAGTCAAAAAGGTTAAGAGTTTGATCTTAAATAACAATAATAACCAGTGCTGAAACTGCATGGTCAAACGAACTCAGCTTTATCAGAAACATTCAGTCAAGAGTGTCACTAAAAGTTGTATTAGCCTGGTTAAAAAAAACCCTGTCCTAAATTTTCCTTCAGAAGCATAGTGTGAAAAACTAAAATAAACTTAGTAGGGGTCGAGCACCATTGCTAAGGCTTACACGTGCTCATGCTTAACCTGCTTATGTAACACGATCCCTATTACCTGTGGACAGCTGGGTTGATCCAGGCATCATTGGGTCTCACACCTGACCCATATTCTCAGCTGTGTTCTTTCAGGCCTTCATAGATGTGACGATGGCCCATAGCTGTCCAAGAACTCCACAGAATGTCTTCTACTACTGTCTGGTTATTATAAACAAACAAAACTCAGGTCTGGTAGGAAAGAAATGGGGCAGTGGTAATTACCCACACTAGTGACCAAAATAGATTAAATACTGTGTGAATACTAACCTGATATTTTCGACCTGCAAATGTAACAGCAGTGTCTCAATTTCACCATAGCTGGTATCTGTATTCGAAAGAAACTCATAGTACTGTCTGACTATGCCAGCATGGGAGCTTACACTAAAGGGATGCATGCTCATGCTCCTCAGTTCTTCTGAAAGGTGTATCAGCTTTATTGAGAACAGATATCAGTGTGTCAATCTTGAATACATTGGTCATGCAACATCAATGAAAGAACTTGAATCCAAGGAAACTTCTTTTTAAATAACAGGTTAGGATCAGCTGTGATTTTTACAGAGCCGATCAATATGTCATCTTTACATGAGATATGACCAATACTTCTACTTGCAGGCGCAAAAATGAACTTTCCCATGGCTTTAACCTTAATCATGATGTTTTTATCTGCTGCAAAACCATGGTTCCTAATAGGAGACTCAAATATTTGGCCAAATATCAAGACATCATCTACACACACTAGGCATCTCGCCTATCGCAGCCCATTGAGCATAAACTTCATTAAACTCTCAAAAGTATCCAGAACATTACATGGGATAAATGACATGATTCTGATCTCAAACACAATTTTGAGTGCTAAAACAGGTTTGACTTTGCTGTCATCACCGAGTTCAAATTCCTAACCATCACCTTCAGTTTCACTAATTTTTGATCTACTAGGTAGTATTATATCTATTCCCTATAGCTGCCTTAGCTTCTCCTGACAATGTAGTGCACACACAGTATTTCACGCTACCACTTGTAGGTTTTGAAATGCAAGGGTTATATCACCCTTTCATTCAGCAGTTTTTAAATACTGAACCACCCTAGCTGGCAATAATAAAGTAGCTATCATCCAATATCTAGCAGATATCTCATTTAGTGAAACGTTGTTCAATTGTTCAGGAACTAAGGTTGGCTTTTGGTCCCATTAATCTATCATCAGCAAACTGTCTTAATAAACGATAATCAAGTGGGGATCATAAAATTTAGTTCATACATTTCACCAGACATAACATTCAGTAGTTTGGAAAGTATAGGTTCCAAAGCTTGTTCAAAACCCATCCGAAATATTGTCTATCAATTTCACCGATATAGTTTGAGAGTTCTAAGTTGGTAACTCAGCTGATGGTCATAGATGCCTATCTCCTCTACCTCTGGTGATTCCTTATTTGGTTTGTCAATCGTTTCAGCTCTTTCATCCTTATCAGGTGAGTTGGTATGACTCAAAATGGTATCCTCGTCTCTCTTTGATTCATAGGTCTCAACATCAGACGAATGGTGAAGCCAGTGCACTAAAAGCACATCAGTGAATAATAGTCACAGCCTTTCAATATATTTTACATGCTTACACGTGACTCGTGTCTGCTGTAACTCATACATTAATGAACCAACTTGCTGGCCTATCAGATACAGACCAGTCTAAACAGATCTAAGTTGCTTTCATGCTGCTGGCACCAATCTCCATACCAGAACATCCTATCTTTTATCATCTTAACATAGCATTTCTATCATCTAGTAGCCTTCCTTATTTGTTGACAGGTGAACTCGTATATGTCGACTTTTGTAGGATTCAGCCACTGCTCATAATTATGTGTGCATTGTGAGACATCTTTTGATGAGGTAGGATCATATATCACATCAACAAATAAACGTTTCAAGCATGTACTTACCAGACTGTATTACCCAAGCTGTTAAACCATCAGAATGGGGATGATAAGATGAAGTAAATATCTTCACCACAACTAATACTTTACACAATTCAGCATAAAGATGGTTCTTGAAATCAACTTCTGATTCATGTAGATTCTTTCCAGTGCTCAAAACCATACTATTCGGCTCTCTCCCAATATAACAGCACTGGACTATGCTATTGTATTATCGATCAATGGATAAACCTTGGTCCACATCATGAAATAATGTATCATAATGAATATGTATTGATTACCTCTCTTAGTCTCCAGAAGTAAATCAGGGATATCCAAGTCTATCCTCTGTAAAAGAAGATCCAGCAATTTTCTGCTGGTGTTTACTCAGATGATTATATTTTTGGGTGGCACATACAGTAAAGTATTTACATCAGAAATGAACACCTAGCCTCACATTCATCCATTAGAACCAGCATCAAGTTTTAGCACAAGTATGAGAAGTACATTGGTGCTTTCTCGTTTTTGTGTTGTGAAGAGTCTGGATAATTTCTTGCTGTAGGGCACTGAGGACCATTAGCTGTAGCACAGTCAGAAAATCACAAATTACCGGCTTATAGTGAGAGTAAAGCACATCTTCCTGCGCTTATAACTGATTATACATGTGCCACAGATTATGTGCACCCATGTTATGTTTCTCTATTAGAGTGAATTTGTATTCAGTTTGTTGCAAACCAAGTAGTGCCCAAGCTAAGTCAGGGTTGCCTTTGCTATAGCAGAAATGGTTATTGGTTGTAACTCCCACATGGTGTCAAGGATGCTAACATTTCACAAATGGACAAGGTCTCACCATGCAGTAAAATATTCCATCTACATTTTCATGTTGTGGGCCCAGGTAAAGCACTATAACAAAGAAATATTCTTGTAAGATTGTTATCCAAAGTACTATCATCCCTTCTAGATTTTTGAAGTCCATTAGCCACTTCAGCGAAACATGATCCATCGCGGGGATAAACTTCCTACCATACAAATAGAAGTGATAGCGTTTCAAAAACAAAGTTGCTCGCAGCTCTTTTTTATCATGCAGGTTGACTAACGTATATGCAATTGTACACTCTACTCCATCTGCAACTGTGACAACACTGCTCTGATTCTGTGGTCACTGGCATTGGTGTTTAACATGAATTTGCTGTCTTGTAATGAATAGGCTAGCACTGGAGCATCCACTTAAACAAACTTCAGAAATCAAAATACTTGGTAAACTTCTTTGTTCCATTCAAAGTGCATCTTGACTTTCGTTATAGTCGACAATGGTGCTGCTATTTTGGAGAAGTTGGCGTTAAATCGTAGGTAATACAATGCAAAACTGAAGAAACTACAGAATTTTCTTTAGCCAGTTTCTACTAGGATATTGTCAAGTGAATCATTATTCCACTTAACAACATGTTTTAGTTCTATCAAAATTAATCCTGAGGAAGAGAAAGATGCAGAGCTAAGCACAAGATGTCGCAATAAAGATTGTTGGTTATAATAAATAGTCCTGCTATCTTTGCTACTCGGTGAAGTATGAATAGCTTCTCTGCCATTGCCCACTAGTACACAATGAAAGCACATGATCCACGCTTTCTGTCCTGGAGTATCCAAATTGATGGGTAATCCCATGGTGCTAGTTCTGTTCTAAGCCTTGAACTCTGTCTGATCAATTGCCTGATTCTCCACTTGGTTTAACTGTTGAACCAACATTACAGCTTATAGACAACTGTTTCCCAGCTTTCTTGAGGTTCCTCAGCTACGTCTACAATGACATCCAAGGCAGAATCAACCAAGCTCAGGATCAAGTACTGGACAGCCTGTTCCTGAATACATCCATTCCAAGCAGTTGCCTGAAATTCCTCAGGAAATGACTATGGTCCTTTTTTGATGTTCCCTTAAACGTCTCATCCACAGAGATTGCAGGGTGGGTTAAAGCCTCTCCCTTGTGGGTTCTGGTCCAATAACTGACTGAAATTCTACCAATGATGTGGGCAGAGGATGATATTCGTATTCAGTGACACCTAAATATTGATGAGCAATTGATCCCTAGTCCAAGGCAGAATGGTGTTAAGATATTCATGACAATTCATGGTACAGTATTGCACAACCCCGGGTGTCACCACAAGCCATAGTAGGCGTCACTGGGCACCTAGTTGCTCAGAAAGGCTCTCTACCCCAAACTTTATGGTCCTTGTCCATGGGTACACATTATCTCTCTTGCCATGAAAACAACTCTAGCTGGCAGAAATCGTCCACCAGTGGCACCTCCCCTTCTAAACTGGTCATCTATAATCTGGACCATATTTTATACGAAGAATATAGTTTATTAGTTTTGTTCCCATCTTGTGTCTTAGTTTCGATTTAATGAGATTCAACTGGCTGAAAATTCTTTCAACTTCAGCATTGGAGTAATATCTCTGATTGGGTTAGAGCCAGATGCAGCCTTGTACTTCAAAACGTCATCCCAGAATTGCTCTGTGTTTGTCCAATCCACAAGGTATATTTTCTGTAATTCATACTCGGCTGCTACTATGATATTTTCCCTCCCTCCCATATACTCCATCAAGCTAATTATCGGTTCCTTTATTGGCTTCAAAATATTTTGTACTGGTAGTAGGGACACATTCTTTAATATACTTAGATTTTTATGCAGTCTTTCTTTTAATTGCTTTAGTAGCTGGATCAAAAACATTTGCATCTGGATTTTAGTGTATTTTCCACTTGGTTTAAGATTTTACTTGCGTTTTTCAATCCTTCTACTTTTTCTCGTATCTATACCCTAGGTATGGGTAAGGATACTCCTCTATGTCGGAAACCAGAGGATCTACTTGCAACTTGGTAATGTTAGTTTTAATGCAATTGATCTGATAAGATGAGTCAAATCATTTAAAAGTTTCGTTTGATCAGCAGTATTTGATTCAAATAGCTTGTTTACTGTTTGAACCGCAAATAAAACTGGATGCATGAACGTCAAGTATGAAAGATTACTTCAGTGTTCATGCGTTCTACACAAAACTTCTACAGTATAACATTTTTACAGTTTCAAGTATGTCTTTAGCTCAAGCCATTGATCCAAGATTCTGCCCACTGCTGCCACTTGTTGACAGTTATTAGGAATATTCATGGTTATTTTCCATCATTTATTGTCTGATATAGGGTTTCATAAGAAAGTTGGCGCATTGATGAAAGTGAGAACCCCTTAAAGGTTTCAGCAATAACAAATGATGAGTTTCTGATGAGGCGTGGGTAACTGCTAACTGTGTTGTATGTCCAATACATCTTATCAGTTTCAAAGAAGGTACATCAACTTATAATTTCTTAAAGACACCATTATAACTCTAACCATAACACTGGCATTATCTGTTCATATTGCTACATGATTTTTAATATTAAGCTTTTTCTCAATCAGCTTTTCCTTTACAGCCTGTACAATTCCATCACCATCACATCTTTCAATAGTTGCAAGACTTAAATATGTGGGAATAATTTTACTATGGACTTAACTGTAATATATTTTAGCCATTCCTAGTAACTTATTTACAGTAAAATTATTTGACTCTTCCAACAACAAACTGGATTTACTATTACTTATATTACTGATTAAATCATCTTTAAAATTAGAACTTAAAACGTTTATTATCTCCATGCATTTGATTCTACGCATATTCAACTTGGAACAAACATTAGTTTCTGAAAGTTGGATCTTACACAGATCAACAAAATGATCACACGTTACAGACTACACAATGGGAACTTAAAAATAAAAAATCATAGAAACGCCACTCCCCGTATCCCCCGTTTCTAGCGTTGTAAGTTTGTTTGTTTGTTTTTTGAATTTAGCACAAAGCTACACGAGGGCTATCTGCACTAGCCGTCCCTAATTTAGGAGTGTAAGACTAGAGGGAAGGCAACTAGTCATCACCACCCACCGCCAACTCTTGGGCTACTCTTTAACCAACAAATAGTGGGATTGACCATCACATTATAACGCTCCCACGGCTGAAAGGGCGAGCATGTTTGGTGGGACGGGGATTCGAACCCGCGACCCTCAGAATGCGAGTCGAGCGCCCTAATCACCTGGCCATGCCGGGCCTAGCGTTGTAAGTCCGCGGACATACCGCTGTGCCAGTATCCAATAAATGGTTGATTTTTTTTTATCTGTACAGCTTTGGAAATTTCGATCTACACGTCTGCATACAGGAATGGTGGTGGCGTATATGACTGACAGCTATGGGGAATTTTACGAGGCAGTCTTCATTTACGACTATCAGAAATAAGGATCGCCTATGCCTCTCTCGAATAGCGAAGGATGCCGTGTACTTTCATTCTTAGCGCCCCGAGACGACTACGTTTTTAAAGCATTGCTTGCCGAGAGCTGCAGTTCAAATATTAAACAGAAAGAAGGAAATACATGAATTATGATTATAAATATTACATAGATTTTAAAAAAATCAATAATAACAAATATAAACAATTTTGGGATATCTAAATACTTTAGTAGATACATTATTATTTGCTTATCTATTATAAGTGTTACAACAGCGGAAGTCACGTGACGCTAGTAACACGTCATCTCGAGAGCC
>NW_013669188.1:18344-19008 GCF_000517525.1 Limulus polyphemus
TTGTATATATAAACCGGTAAGAACTGACGGCAACAATGTAATGTGTAATTGAACTGCGGAAAGAGAGACGTATTGTTGAGTCGAGTCGAGCACGTGAGACGTTCGTTGTGAAGTATAGCGTTTGTTATAGCGCGACTGTGGAAATTAAGTGTATTGCAAAGTTGTACTCAGAAAGAATAAACCAGTTTTATTTAAGAAAGGACTTGTATCGCTAAATTTTCTTCGGAAAGATTTTTTACGGAAAATTAAGTAACGACCAGAGACGTAACAAATTGGTGTCAGAAGTGGGGTGGAAAAGAAAAAAAATTGAAACGAGAAGCGGCAAATCAAACTACAGCTTATCAGATTTGATGGCAGCAATACAAGAACAGCAAAAGAAACAAGAAGAACGAGAAAATAAACAAGAAAATAAACGAGAAGAGAGACAACAGCAGTTGCAAGAAAACCTGCAACAATGGCAGCTCGAACAGCACAATAAACAAGAGAGATTACAGCAGTTGTTGGAGGAAAAAGAAAAGAAACAAGAAGAACGAGAAAAGAAACAAGAAGAAAGATTACAGCAGTGGCAAGAAAACCTATAACAATGGCAGCTCGAACAGCAAAATAAACAAGAGAGTTGTTGGAGGAAAAAGAAAAGAAACAAGAAGAGAGACTACAGCAGTGG
>NW_013669188.1:19944-33320 GCF_000517525.1 Limulus polyphemus
AAGAGCTGGCACAGGACTTGGAAAGTATGGTACACAAGGCCTACCCAACTGCACCACCCGATCTCCTCAAGTTGTAACTAACGTCCGGAGGCGTAACATAAGTAATAAATATTAGCATAATCGCTTATCAAATGATCTAGCCCTTCTGATTCCCTCAGCAAGGAGATGGCCTTGGAAGAGGATTGCATCGTCCCTGCACAAATATATTTTAAGTTTACGTTTCACAATGCAATAACTAAACTTTCCTCGTCATTACCTTTAGTCGTATTTTCAACCAATGAGAGAATGGAACAGGTATTAAAGAACCTAATTTATTTTTTATTTTTTTATAGCTTTTCTTGCTCAGTCATGTTTCCTTGTGTATAGCTTATTTTCTATGACTCAACTCTGACGAAAACGAGGACAACTTGTAGAAAGCAGAAGGATTTAGTATTTTGTTTTTAAATACCTATGTACACTAACACGAACTAGCCTTGAGTGAAGAAACGAACAACTCCCAACTTATACGACGACATTATAAACGTTCTATGGTTGCTTTTTGTTTCTGTTTTGAAAGGCCAGATAACATACATACATACACAATTAAGTTGGCAAAGCTGTGTTTTGTCGCACCTGAGTTTAACTGAGATTATAAATACTCCAGTATTTCGAGTGCTTCATTGTTAAATTCCATCTCCTCAACTTCATAAAATCCTAGGTAATTTTCAGCTTCAATAATGTGCATGCTCTTTCTATACCTTAACCCTAACCCAACACCTGACGGTTATCTCATGATTGTCGCGAATGTCAGAGACGAGTTTTACTATCGCCCCACCCTTCCCTGCCATGTCTGGAATCAGGACCCACGGATTGTGGGAGGTAAGTAAAATGTTTCAATTTGTTTTCGTCGCGTAGTTTGAGACATAAGTTCGGTACACAAATTTATATTGTGTGTCACTAGAACTTATACTTATAGGTGTTATATTATTGCACAAAGAACCACACAGAAGCAGTGCGTTACGAAGTTATATTACATAATGTGAAAAGCTGAGAATGCAGATTGATGGTTAAAACTGTTATAAGAGGAAAAAACGTGAGGTTGTTACTTTAACCACAGGACAACAGTCAGTATGTTTCCTCAACCTAGCTGGGCAGATAAGATTTGATAGTATTATTACTCCAAACTGCAGTCCTTACTGATAATGCGGGTTTTGTTACCTAATGTGAGTATATAGGTAACATATTAAACTCTAGTTTTGTTACCTAATGTGAGTTTATGTGTAACATATTAAACCCTAGTTTTGTTACCTAATGTGAGTTTATGTGTAACATATTAAACCCTAGTTTTGTTACCTAATGTGAGTTTATGTGTAACATATTAAACCCTAGTTTTGTTACCTAATGTGAGTTTATGTGTAACATATTAAACCCTAGTTTTGTTACCTAATGTGAGTTTATGTGTAATATATTAAACCCAAGTTTTGTTACCTAATGTGAGTTTATGTGTATCATATTAAACCCTAGTTTTGTTACCTAATGTGAGTTTATGTGTAACATATTGAACCCTAGTTTTGTTACCTAATGTGAGTTTATGTGTATCATATTAAACCCTAGTTTTGGTTACACATAAACTCACATTAGGTAACAAAACTAGGGTTTAATATGTTACACATAAACTCACATTAGGTAACAAAACTAGGGTTTAATATGTTACACATAAACTCACATTAGGTAAATATTAAACCCTAGTTTTGTTACCTAATGTGAGCATAGAGATGTGTGAAAGTCTAAAAAAATGCAAGTCATCTTCCACTCTTAACGATGTATAAAGTTCTGTTAGGTACCTATTTGGGCTGATGGTACCCAAAAAGTCTGGAACCATAGGCATTTCAACAAACTTTACAAAATATTGTACACTTACTGTCCTCGTAATTCGAAACAACTTTTGAGACGGTATTTCCATACTCTTTGAGTCCTGCAAAGCATATTCATGTCATTGTCAATTGTCCTAACACTCGTCACGAATTCGTTGTTTCAGATGTTCAGTGTCCCTATTTTCTCTTTGTACAGTCCCTAGAAAAAGAAATCCAATGGAGTCAAGTCTGGAGATCTTGAAGTTCATTCCTAGGACCACATCTGCCAATCCAATGTCATAGGAAGGTGTCATTCAACCAAACCCAAACTTCTGTTGCATAATACGGGGTGGGAGCTATTCTGCATGAACCAGATCGTGCCAATCCAATGTCCTAGAAATGTGTCATTTAACCAAACCCAGACTTCTTTTGCATAATGTGCAACAGAGCTATTCTGCATGAACCAGGTCATTGCCCAGTTTTTCAACTGTGTCATTATTTGTTCCTGTAACATGTGAAAGTATCGTGCACCACTCGCTGTTGTATCAACTGTTGTATCGTTGTTAGGACAACAAGCAACCACATATGAATAGATTATTAATAATTTTGGAATTTTATAAGAATGATAATCAGAAATGCAATAAATACTTTCATTTCTAATATAAATTAACTAAATCTGTACCTAGTGTTAACATCTTTAACAAACAACTAAATAATCTAATCATAAGACAATGTTCTTGTAAAACAAAATTGCTATTCTTTCACCCAGTTAGATTCCTGGCACGCAATCAGCGTTTTGTTTACGCCTACATCTAGAAACTAGAAACCGGTTCTTAAATCTGGTTTCTTGGTGTTTCACATTTACCGATGATTATCAAATGCAAATTCAACACAAAACAAATTTAAATATTTTAGATTTAAGGTTCACGGTTATAATTAAAATAAAAAACAAACACCAGTCGAGTAAAAGCAGCAAGTGGATGGAGTGAGCTGTAGTGAGGTAAAGTTAAAGGAAATTTCGATATTTTTGTTATGAAGCATTATATTATCACTATTAAAGAGGCAACATTTGCAGGAGAATGCAACATGTCTCCTCCATACAATCCCGACATGGCCAATTTTGACACCATAAAAATCTTGAAAAATAGAACAATGGAAAATTGTCTGTATCACTGCTTGGTACTTACAAGAAGGTCTCTTTATACCAAATCTCATGTAAAATAAAATATCCCGTAAACCTCAAATTTAAAAATTGAGCAGAAGAAAATTCCAAAATTGTCTATTTATCTGTTTATGCAAAGTGTATCTTTGTACCAAATTTAATGTAAATTGGTATAAACGGGGCTAAGTAAATGATCAAAATCCCTATCTATTTAACATATTGGCCTCCTAAAATGACAAAAAAAGAATTAATTACCAAATATGACGTGTTTACTTTATATTTATGTTTCTCAAAACTTGATAAACTATTAACTTTAAACCTACATTTTACTATATCTAAAAGTGAATGTTTTTGCATGGTCATGTTGAAAATTAAATCAATGCGCGTATTTTAAGAATATTAAGTTGATATATCTGCGAACTTATAATGCAAAAAATATGCTTTCGATACTCGTGGTGGATACACCACAGCTAGCCTATTGTGTAGTTCTGTGCTTAACTACAAACAAACTCTTTTTTATTTTTATTAGAAAAACTATATAAAAAAACAACTAGTAATACAGTTATCATTGCTTAAATTTAAAGCAGTAGTATGTTTCATTCTGTTACTATCTTCATCAACATTTTCTAAAATAGTTATTATAATAGATGTAACAGGGCGAACTCCAAAATGTTTTGATTCTATGGAATTCATTACATTCTTTCTGCTTTGAGATCTATGTAAATTTATACGTATGTGTAATTGATTCGACATTTGACCAACATATTACACATAACATTCACTACTTGTTAATACATAAACTATATTCTTTATTTAACAAAATGAATTTATATGTATAAATTTGTAGTTACAGTAAACTTTGCGAGTTTATGGGTGTAGGATAGGTGTCATATTAATTTAGATAACTGGATAGGGTTTTTTATTCTAGTATAATTTGTCATAATGGGGAATGGAATGCCAACTTCAGTAGGTAAGGTTCCCCTAATCACCACTCCCAATTGTAGGATTTTTTATTTCTCTTTTTTCTTATTTATTTTTCACCTCTCTTCTTTTTCCACAGCAGTGAAGGGTGGTATAGATGAAGGATGCTGTGAGCTTAAGCATCCACATTCTTTAAAAAAATTATAAGTTACTTGTTTGAATAAACAATAATGGCACATAAAACTACGTTAACCAGTTAATATATATTGGATATTGTTTTAAAAAGGGAATGCCGAATCACTTTCCCTTAGGGTGAAAAAGACATTCATTTCTTCACGGTTCTTCTGAAACTCAGCCTATATTTGGAATATGGACTTGGAAACAAAACATATTATATTTGGTGTGTGTGTCTATAAAAGAACTATGTAGGAATGGAACAGCTAATTTCAACCTTAACGCCACCTTATGCATAAGTGATATGAATGGCCAGGGCAGAGATCCATAGCGTTTATATATAGCCATTCCTAATTTTGAACTACTGACTAAAGGAAAAACAGCCAAATAGCATCACCTGCCACCAAAAAGGCTTTGTCCGCTTCTTTGAAGTGGATTACAAGACTAACTGTGATTTTCACGACGAATGCTTACAGTTGAAATTGAAGAGGGTGTTCACCGGCACCACATCTCGAATTCTGGACTCTTCGATCTGCAGCCCAATTCGTTTACCACTAGACCACGCCTTACTCGAAAACTACGTATTCTAATGTAGGTTATGGTGCTTTTCAAGAAGTAAGTTTCAACATGAAAGTTTATGTTACAGAAACAGGAAAAGATATGGAAATAAATTACTTATTATAAATAAGATATTTTTGGTATGGAACCTCTTGAATATTGTACAAATAGAGTGTCATAAGTTATAATATATCTAAACTAAAATATCACAGGAAACTGATTTATGTTTTAATGTGTGTTTTATCACAGGTATGGATATTGAAGAAGGCAGAAAAGGCGGGACATGGTTCGCAATATCCAATACAGGGAGATTGGCAGCCTTGCTTAATCTTATGAAACCTTTGTCAGAAATGACAGAAAAAAAGTTAAACAGAGGTAAACTATTCTATAGTATTAGGCAACGTCTGAATGTAGCTATTTAAACAAAGATTTCAACGCCGAAGAAAGCTCTCTCTTTCTGTAAAACTCACCTGTTCAAAGACAAGCTCGGACTATAGGGAACGACTTGAAAATTGCGTAATTCTTGCTCTAATCGAAAGAAAGCCGTTGGTGTTTCACCCAGAGAATATTCTGCTATAATAAACGCTTAGCTTAAGTTTGTTGTCATCAGAATTCAGGCGGATTTTCTGAAGTTTCAAATGTTATGTGATGCGTTGTTAATAATGTAACCGGAAATTTTAAAATACAAACTGTAAATATAAACGTACAATAAATATAGACTAAAATCTCGTGTTAAAATTGAAATTTCATCAAACTGAAAAATAAATCAAACAAAATCGGCAGAAAAAGAAAAACATATATTAATTAATGAAAAATATCACAAAATACATCAAGAACTTAGAAAACGAGATATCATAATATATATACCTAAGATACGCAAACATACTGTGGTTTTTCTACCTTGTAAACATTTTCAAAATGTTTTATTTACTTTAATTTTTTTTACGCTTTTTACTTAACATTGATCAAGAAAGTCATTAAGTTGGTATCTTCTAGCTTCCTTTGTTCCTTGCCATTCTATTGAAGTACAGACGTTTTACCAGTAACGTGCAGAGAACGTTAAAAGGGCAGGGGCTAATTTACGTAAAAGGGCACTTTTCAAACATGGTAAGGCAAGATTGTTTTTGGGATGGAATTGGGTGGAAGTGTTAGGAAAGACTAGGGAGACTGTATGTTGCCTATGGTACTCATAAGACAGAAAACCATGAGAAGCAAGCAGATTCTCTTTTAGTCCTATTCAATTGATCTGATAAACAGTTTTAAAATCTACAATAAACGATAAATTCTCGCGTTTTTACGCTTAATAGCATATCACAATTATTTCTTTAATGTAAAGACCTACAAGTTCCAATGTGTCATTCATGTTAGATCTGAAACATATAACTCGCAGCAAGGTATTTTAGTAGTTATGGGCAATTTTTATGACTGAGAAAAAGGGTACTTTTAGGGAAAAAGAGCAGGAAAGCAAGGGTTTGAGCATACCAAGCCATCCCCTGTGCCCATCACTGTCTTCTACCCTTTGAAGGTTCTGGCTGTAATGTTGCACATTTTGCATGCATGGAGGTCGACAGTAGTTACCTTCAATCGTAGGTTAGGTAATACCGCGACTTTACGGTCTCTTCTATGTTTGAATGAGAATAATCAGTCGCTATGGTAAATCTGACGTTTCACATTAAGATAGAAACATTACATTTATACACTCATGTACCAGGACCTTAGTGAATTGGTTAACGAGAAATCATCTAGAGAGAATGTGCCAGTCTAAGCAATTGACTATCCAGTGAAATGTGGCCATCCAAAGTCAAAAAGCAAGTACACACACTGTGTTTTAAATGGGTGAATATGGTAACGCATGTTGACTTTCTCTATACCATGAACAGAGATAAATACTTGGATTTCTTGGAAAGTTTCCCTAGGTTCAACACTTTAGACCTGGCATATGGATATTGGCATGCCGAGTTGGTTAATGAAATCAGATGTTAAACTTTTTTTCAACATGAGAGGTGGCTTGTATGCATTTTATACCATTTGGCCCAGGTAATGCACCTACTAGCTTTGAGAGGCTAATGGAGTTAAGAATGAAAGGGCTGCAAAAGAAGAGATGCATGGCCTATCTTGACCTTGTTTTAGTGTTTGTCACATATTTGAGGCTGTGGCTGAGAGCCAGGCAATGATATTCCAATGAATAAAGAAAAGAAGCTAGAAACTGAAACCAGGAAATTGTCTGCTTATGTGTACATACTTGGATTTTCTCTATCATATTTTGATTGAGATGACATTTCTACAAACCCTGCTAAGATAGCAGTATTGAGAGATTGGCTTCAGCTTGTAACCGAACAAGAAGACCACAGTTTCCATGGTTTTTATCATATTACTAATAACATAGGACTGCGATAGTTTATTGTATTGAAGTTTTTACATGTTCTACAGTAATTCCTGTATGCTGAATCCGAAAATGATATGCATTTTTCCCCATCACGTACAGATATTTCATAAAACGCCATAATGCAATATATAAAAGAAAGACCACGTAGATTTCACAAAAAATATAAAAAATCAGGATGAATGAGGATGCATATTCGTTTGACATCAATGATCTTCTCTCTTCTTCAGTTTGTTTATATTCTTGTTAACAAACATAATAATGAAAAATTTTGATTGTGATAAACGAAATAATAATTTCATCTAAGTAAGAGTTTTTCTTCCCGATTTGTAAAAAATTCCTACGTGATAGAAAAAAATGAATATTATTTTCGAAGTCTGCATTGCTGAATTATTGAAAATCCGTTATTAAAAACAAAATAACTTTTATGAAGTTTAAATTCGCAGGCCTATGTAATTTGTAGCCAAGTTCTCAAAAGCAGCATTTTCTGCTCTCACTAAAATTAAGATTCACTTTGGATGTGAAAGCAATGTGAACAAGCACTTTGATCCTTACATCTTGCTTAATGGAGAGTTTAGTGCTAGCATATGCAGGACAAGACACCGAGTTCCAATTGAATACTGACACCATCAATAATGTAATTGGAGAATTGTTATCAAAGTTGCAGGATAGAGTAATATTCTACACTAGCCATATAGTAATGGCTTCTGAATGTTCTTATTGTACAACAAGGAAAGAACTGCTTGCGGTTGTAGTCTTCATAAAACACTGTGTAATAGGATTTTCACCATCTGTGTGGACCATGTTTCACTTATGTGGCTCTTTAACTTCAAAAATACAGAAGAAACACTTTGGATAACAATGTTACAATAGTATTATTTTGTCATAGTTTATCATTGAATGCCACGACATATAATTACAGAAGAATTGTCAAACCACATGGGTAGACTGTCTACTCATGAAATGTTCTTATATTGGACACTCTGGAAATTGAAACCATTTCCACCATAACACCAAGCCCTGCAGTAGGAGATTCTGCTAGTGGATGAATGCCATGGTTAATTCTTTGGGAGCTCTTGAAAGACTAACTGAAGGACCCATCTCTAGCATGGGTGCTCCTTGCTATGGGGCAAGGTAAAAGTTGGCAAGCATAAACAAACTGAGAAAAATAGAATTAAAACGTGTACGGTCATCTACAAGTGTAGGAAAGTGTAATGTACCATCACCATTAATCAATGAGCCATGTTTCTCAGACTGTGCTGCAACTATTGAACTCTTCTGCGAGAGATTTTCGAGACTTTGTTTAACACAAAAACTGGAAGGCTCAAAAATGTTACCTGCACTTATGCTAACTGGATGCATTTCAGTCGAGATATCAAACATTTGTGTGAATAATGTATAGTATGTGCCACCCAAAGAAAGAATCAACCAAGGGAAAGAATTGTTGAATCTAATCTATAGAGGATATCCCTGAATGTATTACTTATCTAATCCTAGAGAGTGAGAGAGGTCATCGGTACATACTCAGTTCCTTTGACTACTTCACAAAGAGGGCTTAGGTTTATTCATTCATTAATATATCGACCATCTATGACTGATGTATTGGAAGAGCATTGGATAACACAAGTTTGAGTACCCGAAGATATTCACAGGGATCATGAACTTATTTTCAGTAGCCAATTGTATTCTGAGCTGTATAAAGTGTTAGGTGTAGTGTAGTTATGCACTTAACCCTGTCACCCTCTGTTTGATGATTTAGTAAAAATTAGTAATACAAACTACAAAGCTCACGTTTGTCAAGTTTGTTAATCCTAGCCAAACCAACTGGGATGAGCACTTGCCTATATGTTATGATAGCATAAAGAGCACCTGAAAAGAATATACAGGATGTTTGTCAAACATGCCCATATTTAGGCATGAAATCCTGTTACCTTTGATTTGATGTATGGTCCAACAATGTCCACGATAATATGTAGAGTAGTACTCCAGCAAATTAATCCATTGACATACAAGTTATGGAAGATGTGAGGTGCGTGAAAGCACATGTAACATGCTGGTAAACTGTGTCTATATGTCATAGATGAACCGATTGCGCACTGACTAGACCACTAGTCTGAGATGGAGATCAGTGTATTGTAAAAAAATGAAAATGAGGTCTCTGGTCACATCGTCTCACCTGAAAAGGAGGAAGGAGCTTAAAGTATGTATCTGGCTGTTCAGAATGAGCCAGACGAGGATATACTGGAATTAGAGGATAAAGATAACTCCAATAGTCATCTGAGCTGTTGCTGACATCTTGATCAATAAGGCTGGGACTGATTGACTATCGGAAAGCTAGGATTGTTTGTAAATTGCAAGTGAGTGGAGATCAAAGAATGTCGCCTGAAGGTTACATAATATGGCGCTGCCTGAGGTTACGCAACTGTTGCGTAATAGACAAAGAATGTCGACACCCGAGGGTAGATAACTATTACATAATATGCAAAGTAACCCGACACCTTGGGTTACATAAATGTTTTGTAATAGACACCAAAGGGCTATGACTTCCACGAAGTGGGAACCTGAGGGCACGTTGCTATGCCGCTATGACAGGCGGAAGTTGTCATGTCGCCATGGCAATGGAAGTGGCACGAGAGGGCTCATTGGTATAATGTAGATCAACATGACATTATCTTTATTGTAACAATCAGAGTTTACAATTAATAATTTAATCTAATGTCAAAGTTACTTTATAAGTAAAACAGTCTGCAATTTTAGTCTTATCAACTTTATAATTTTCACTTACATACTATTTACAGAGGCAGATGATGTTTCTATTGGCAGGTGATGTTATCATAAGCAGAGGATGATGAACTCATTTTAGAGTGTCTCAACTTCTCATCAATGTTTAGATTTTATTATATATCCTAAAGATGTAAATATCTTATTTGTATTTTTTATTTGTTTAGTATGATAATAAAAGGGCTCTTGACAAATTATTTCATTTCATTGTAGTTTTCATTTATAAATATATTTATATTACAAAGGCGGATGGTGTTACTAGGTGGATTGTGATACTATGGTTTTATAGGCAGATGGTATTACTAAGAAAATTCTGTTACTAAGGTTAGTGGTGATACAGCAGATGGTGTTTCTATAAACAGATAATTAAATGAGTAATGAATTCATCATAGAGTGTCTCAACGTGTTTCAACATGTGATTACATCATCAATGTCTAGATTTAATTTTGTGTTCCAAACGTTACAAGTAAAATCATTACATTAATGACAATCTTAATGTTTCACCAATTTGGCTTTACGGATTAAATATACTATTCCTCTATCCATATAACTATGATTTTTATTGTTCTTGACAAATTATTTCATTTCACACATGTTGCTTTATAGTTTTCACTTACATATGCTTTACAAAGGCGGGCAGTTTTACTAAGGATAGTGTTTGTATAGACGTTTGCATTTTACACATGTCACTTAATAGTTTTCACTTAAATATGTTTTACAAAGGCAGATGGTTTTATCAGGTGGATTGTATTACTAAGGTTCTAAAGGCGGATGGTATTATTAACCAGACGGTATTACTAAGTTTCTTAGGCGGATGGTCTTATAAGATATATTGTGCAAAAGTGAATGGTGTTACTATACTTCCGTAGAACAGCATACAGATTTTAACTTTTCTCAGCTTATGTTTATAGTTTTCATTTATATATTACCTTTGTCACTATAGGAGGATAGTGTTAGAAACACATTTAACATACTGCTGAAATGTTTTTATCACATCTAATGTTTTTATAATTATTTAATGAGACAGATAATTGTGTTTTTATGACTTAGTATACGTTTAACGTACTATTTACAGTTTTTGCTTCCATATCTAATTGTATTTTGCATTTACTGACGTTTTATGCGTAAAACGCTTTCATTTCCATAATTGATATATAATATATATTCGTCCTGAAAAGGATGTTTATTTAAGTCTCATGTTTAGCTTTATAAGTTGATCGCTAAAGTTTAAAGGATTAATGTTGTAGAGCATCTTACCTTCTGCATGTATCCTCATTTTGAATATTAGGTAAACTACTACATATGGGTGTTCTTTCTGCTGCTACCTGAGGTAATTAACATTGAATGCAAACAATAGAAAGATCAACACATGCAATCGCCAAATGGTGTGGACAATTCACTCTTATTGATTCACAGCTGACGATATGTCGAACTTTTTACTGAGAAGAGAGGGGCTGAAAAAATTCAAAGTTCAATATGGCAGAAAATAAAATTTTATGAAACAAAAGTTGAACAAGTCAATTATAATATAGTATAAGTCGCTATTTATGATTATACATTCATTATTAAGATATAAATCTCATACATAATATTGCAAATAAATTGTTCAAACTCTACATATTCATATATTTTCTACACAAATTCAAAAATATTAGATTACAAATTTAATGTTCACCATACTTTAGCTTAACTAGAGATTATAAGCTTTTGTAATGTCATTGACTTCAAGAGTCAGTAAACATAGCTTACTGGTTCTTTCACGTTACATAATGACACAAAACACTAAATGTGTATTCACGATATTATATTTCTCAATATTTGACGGGACATATACATTTCAGTTATTGTAGAATTCTTTTATACGTTCGATTCAATTAGACTCCAAGAAATGATTACTCACGTTTATAACACATATGTTTATCAATCTAATACAAGATTCCGCATAGATATGTTATCGTCAATGTATGTAAGTAAAATCACAAACTCTAAATAAGACCGATGTCACCCTTATTGAAACACGTATTAACAAAACTTCAAGATACACTACTATTTATGTAAACATCTTAGTTTATAAAATACCGGATTAGCTTTCACACAACTTTTATACATTATGTCATATTACTACTTGTTCATTTGAGTTCAATATTTTATATAGTTTATAAACAATAGTGTACAATTGTTATATTTAGCCGTACTCTAGAACAAAAAATGTTTTGTATACTCTAATCAATGCCTGACATACAGCAATTGGTCAAAAGTTCAGATTGTGTCAGTCGAAAAATATAGTTTAAAATATTTTTCAAATGAAATATAACTTTACTATGATTGATTCAGTTAGAGTTTTGATATTTATGATACATACTTAGACCTAAATACTAAATCTATTTGAAGTGTATGAGATTTACGATTTCATTATACAACGAATGGTAACAGAGTTAGTTGTTTCTGAGTATTGCCGATAAGTTCGGTCACAATTTCAGACATATCAGTCTAGAACAAACAGTCTCATTTTTATTTAAATATTAATAAGCTTTCAATCACATGTTATAATTGTTCATCGATTTTTGAGACTCAGAAATTATTTTTTCAAAACTGACATAGATTTTTTAAAAACAATGTTACTGTAACATGTATCATCTTTTTTTTACTAAATATATTATTTTCAAATATTGTATGTTTATTCTCAAGTTGAGGTAGATTTCTAGATGCGTAATGACCAGTGTCACACACATACAAATGGTGTGGGCTATTTCAACATATTTCTGACACATCCCAGCTGATAGCGAGTTTAAAATCTTGACCCCTTGTACAAAAGTAAGTCATGTATTTGCCTAAGGCTAAAATAAGTATTGTTTCGTTTCCACAAGACTGACTAATAAGCCAGAAATTCTATTTCTGTATCTTTCAAAACTGCATTTTATTAGTTTACCAAAGCATGAAATACATTTTTCACAAATGAACATAACTAAAACAGAGTTGACAATCATAATCGTAAAAGGATCTTTAGATATAAATCAAGTGATTATTATTCGACTATTTCAAAACAGGTATTTCCTCACGTGAATTTCTAAACTCTTTAACATGAATTATCTTTTCCCTTAAAAATCAGTTACAAATCAGTGTTTTGTGATTTTCGTGTATCATACAAAACTTCAAGATATACTTATACAGTAATTATGAAAACAGCTTAGTTTATAAAACACTGACTTACATCCTAGTGTAATAATACATGTTCTACATAATTTTTCTAGCATAGTATTAGTCAAACATGTAACGTATTAAAATTTTGAATAATCTTAAACCGAGCTAAATGATAATTTAAATTTAGTAGTTAAATAAAGGCTGATATATCTCCAATTATGATATTTGCGAACAAGTTTGATATACACAGTTTTCCTTTTTCAATACAAATATGTTTTAATACACAAACAATAATACAATTTACAATATCATTTATTACAAATAGTTATTGCTAACAATGATTTACACACAAAAGTTCTACAAAGTTACAAGCAATACAAAGTCTTCTTTCTAGTCTGGAACTTCCTTGATGTCTTATCGAGGA
>NW_013669188.1:34264-39906 GCF_000517525.1 Limulus polyphemus
TGATAGTGTTACTAGGCATATTGTGTATGTTTTACAAAGGTGGATGGTGTTACTATACTTACATAGGACTGTATACAAATTTGAATTTGTCTCAACTTATGTTTATATTTTCCAAGTATATATTACATGTGTATATCTAGAAGGATAGTGTTACTAACAACATTTAGTACGTTTATCTAATGTTTTCATAAATATTGAACGACACAGCTGATTGTGTTTTTATGATTTAGTATATGTTTAATGTACTGACTATAGTTTTTGCTTCCATATTTAATCATATGTTTTGCATTTCCTGACGTTTTATACGTAAAACATTTTCATTTCAATAATTAATATATAACGTCTTTTCGCCCTGAAAAGGACAATTATTTAAATCTCATGTTGACTGCTACAGTTTAAAGAATTACTAGTGTAGAAAATCTTACCTTTTTAATTTTGAACATTAAGTGAAATATATGAGTGTTCTTTCTGCTTTTATCTGAGGTCATTAGCATTGAACACAAATTATAGAAAGGTCAACACATACAATCACCTAATTATGTGGTCGCTTCAATCTTATTGGATATTTAGTCTGATGTGATGTCGACCTTTTACTAAGAATTCAAGTTCAGTATGGCACAAAGGTTTTATGAATAAGTCAATTATAATACACTGCATATGTTCATATTTATGATTATGCATTCATTATTAAGATATGACTCTCATATTTAATACTGAACATAAATTTTTCAAATTCTACATAATCATATATTTTTTACGTAAATTCAAAACTAGTACATTATACATTTAAAGTTCACTATACTTTAACTTAACTAGAGCTTTTGCATATCACTGAATTTAAGAGTCAATAAATATAGCTTCCTGGTTCTTTTACTTTACATAGTGTTATAAAACACTAAATGTATATTCAAGATGTTCTATTTCTCAATATTTGATGGGACATGTATATTTTAGTTATTGTAGAATTCTTGTTTCCATTCTGTTCAATTAGACTCCAAGAAATGATTACTCACGTTTATAACACATATGTTTATCAATCTAATACAAGATTCCGCATAGATATGTTATCGTCAATGTATGTAAGTAAAATCACAAACTCTAAATAAGACCGATGTCACCCTTATTGAAACACGTATTAACAAAACTTCAAGATACACTACTATTTATGTAAACATCTTAGTTTATAAAATACCGGATTAGCTTTCACACAACTTTTATACATTATGTCAATATTACTACTTGTTCATTTGAGTTAAGTATGTAATATTACATATAGTTTATAAACAATAGTATACAATTCTTGTATTTCAACCGTACTTTACTGTAGGTTTTCTCTCGGTTCAGTGTCTACAGAGCCCTAAGGATCCACTAAAGTATCTGCAGCAACTACAAAATGAAGCTCATAACTATTACGATTTTCTGATGGTAACAGCAGAAGTCAGGTATGAAAGCCACACTTCAAACTAGTGTAAAACGTATGCTTGATCCTATATAATTTTTTCCCATCTACTGGATATCCAAGTGAATAAAAGTACATCCTTACCACAAATATTTATTTACCATGTAAAAAGAGCATTTTTCTTAATCTAAAAATTCAAACAGTTACTTAAATTATCATGAAACGTTTCTACTGCTATCAGCACACGCCACTACTATAGTAGCTGGATAATATTTTTATGCTACTATGATAAGTTTTATTATTCTAGAAAACGTGTGCGATATTGTCATGACACGTTTGTGCCACTATCGTGACGCGTCTCTATACAAGTATTAAGACCATTCTCTTCAATCATTCACGACAGATTTGTACTCTACCATTACGTATTTTTACTGACTATTATGACACTTATGCTCAGTCATTACAGGTTCCTACCGACTGTCACGATAGGTTCCTACTTTATCGTTACAAGTTTCTACCAACTACTATGATAGGTTTCTATTCTGCCATATAGATTTCTGCCGATTACCATATGGATTTATACTGACTACCAGGACATGTTTCTACTCTGTCGTTACACGTTTTTTTTACCAACTACCGCGATAGGCTTATACTGAGTACCATGACTCTTTTAAATCTATCAGAATGACCTGATAATTTTTGGTTATGATAACTGGCTTATCATGGTTAGTTCACGTTTTTTTTCGTCCATTTTAGTCTGTACAGTGAATTTTAATATATAATAGTAATAATAGGGCGTTATAGTGTAGAAAGACGTGTGGCTTTGACTTTAGTGATATGTCGCATATTAAAAATATTTTAAATATATTCCATCTGTAGCTAGAATCATGAGGATCTGAAAAATCAATAGTAGGACGAATTTTCCTAGTATTACAAGAGGTTCTAGATTCGTATCTTAAATATTAGACCAGCTGTTAGTATGTCTCCGCAGTGTTACATTTGTTTCAAAGAAACTTCACTATTAAAAATTTCGTGATTTAGGTTTGCTCATTCTTTGCACTTAAACGTACGGACTTAGTCTTTTACTTATTTACAAGGAGAAAAGCAGTGATTATTGGTGCCATCTGGAGAGTGATATTCAACCATATATATTTTCCCCTTTAAATAAGCCGGTAGAGATGCCACATGGTCAATGATCTTCATTCATTATCCATCTCTTTTTCCGTTTAAACAGTTTAAAAAAGACCATTTGTTCTCAACATAATTTAAATGGTCTCCAAACATTATGCATCCTCTTCATCTTTAGACAATTCAATAGAAATAATTCCGTATTATGTGGTATTCAATCATCATGTATCCCTTACATGTTGGTGCCATCTGGTGGCCTTAATTATGTACCCCTTGCATTTTTATAAAGGCTCCCCCCCCCCCAGTGGCACAATGGTATAACGCTAGAAACCGGGTTTCGATACCCATGATGGGCACAGCACAGTTAGCCCATTGTGTAGCTTTGTGCTTTACTACAAGCAAACACACCTTTTAATTGTATACGGTAGAAATTAACTGTTCATACTTGCTCCTATAGGAAGCTAAACATTTGTATTACAAATATATGCTAACTACTAAAACGAATGAAATATATATCACCTAATCTTATTTTTAAAATATTTATTGTAAAAAACAACAATAAAGAATAGCACTGCCCATGTAGGGATGGCTCGGATTGTTCATCGAAATGATATTTTGAATACCTCCTCAATAGGTCATCCAAACTTTATAATACTATACAGTGTTTCCTTTTATAACAATATCTATGTAATGACTGAGTCACAAGTTCTGGAAATGTCTGTAGATATCAGAGCAAAAAGTTTGAATTTCTTGTTCTTCTTTCTTCTGCTTCTTTCTTATTAGATGATAACTCAAACCCAAAACAATGATGTCCGCAAAATTCATTGAGGTGACATAGTTTAAAACGTCGTATCCGCTTTTATAAGTATTATTAATAATTAGTAGTGATTGAAAAAAAAAATCTTGTGTAAACGATGTTATCAATACCCCTCGAAGTTAACTTATTTACATAAATAGTACGGGATGAAACAGGAATTACCAGCCAATAATAGATAAATAAATATTACATTTGGAACTTCATTGTATTTAGAACTTGGTTATAAATACAACCTTCCTATGTCTGTTGAAACACTGCATTAAAATACAAGCAAACAAGTAAAGAAAATACTTTTCTAAAAAGGAAATAAATGTGGGGATGGCTAATATCAATCCTTCAAAATAATGGAAACAAGATAGCAGGGATGACATTTATATCATCACTACATAATAGCACAAGCAAGAATTAACACGTAACAATATATAGAACTATTGAATTACAATTGAGTTTAACTTATCCTATTTTTGTCTGTTAACATTATACTATACTTTGTGCCTGTGATATTATGTATGGATGATGCAAATAACATCCCTACTATCTTGTTTGCAATGTTTTTGAAGGATTGATAATAGCCATCCCTACATTTACTACCTTTTTTGAAGAGTATTTTCTTCACTTGTATCATAATAGTTACACATTCATTCCATTACACTGGACTTCGTTATGTTCAGAAATATTAAAGAAGTTTTTATCCCCAGGAATAAGTAATGAATTAAACAATGAGAAGTTTTCTGCTGTTTTTGTTGTTGTTTTTTAGCCACCAGGATTAACTATTAATTCTCTGTGTGGAAGCGTTTAAAGCTTTCCAGTTAATTCTAGTGCATGTCATTTCCTACCTTCTTTAACTTTATACTGTGAAACACAATAATTTCACCTCACATAAACATACAAACTACACCACCTGGAGTCAGAAAAATCTTCATTTAGTTACATTTTTAAGACTAGTCAAGGTAGACTGATGCCAGTCGAAACTATAGTTCTCGGTTTGTTGTTTCGTGAGTTTTGTTATGAAGTTATACACCTCGTTACAGGCCAAACTGTAATCATATACAACAATGAGGATATTATGCCTTAATTCAAGATGTTGAACATGTGTTAAACGGAAGCAAGATTTCACTTTATCTTATTTTAACTATCTGGTTACAAATTTAGTCAGCACAAAAACCATCCGGGGAAATAATTTCAGTGTTGTAAAACGCTTCTTGTGTATGGAACAATGACAAAACATTGCCTGTGATCTTACTACCCTCAAAATTTTGATTCAGTAATGATATAGAGTGTTAAGTAGTTAATAGTCTTAAAACTTTCAAACACTCTAGTGGTGGGTATACGTCTACCTTTCAATTTCACTCCCTTAGGAATTTCTGTTTGTCAAACATGGCTGATGATTAAGACACAAACTTGATGTTATAGCACCTATTTAAGAACTTTTGTTTGTCAAACATGACTAACGATTCAGACACAAACCTGGTATTTTGGCACTTCTTTAATTATTTCTGTTTTTAAATATGACCGGTGACACACATGTACAAACCAGGCTATGGCCTTAGGAAGCGGTAAGGCCAGTCAGGCCATGGTCTGCCCACTTTTTGATAGTACTAGACCCCACTAGAAATGGCAAAGTGGCAATGGCCTGACCACTCCAAAACTGCTTCCTACGGCAATGTAGGCGAATTAGAAACTCTTTAAGAACCTCTGTTTGTTAAATATGGCTGATTCAGATATGTACCTCGTATTTTTAAGACTTCTTTTAACATACATTGCTTATCATATTCAACTGTTATAATTTCTAGTTTTATATCTATTTTGCAGAATGGTGATTTTTTGTCTTTGTTTCCTTCTTTTACACATAAAATGAGTAACATCAATATTTTTTTTACCTACATAAGAGAATATATATCTAATTTTTGTACTTTATTTTGAACAGTCCATCAAATGGTGTTCACGCCTACTGCTATTGTAATTGTTCCGAGAAACCACCTGTTGTTTTAGGCCCTGGTAAGTATTAACGTAAACAGAAAAGGAAATGGGTTTTAGGAACTAAGTACATGCTTGGAAGGAGCAGTGGGATGATAGGTATAAAAAAACAAATAGAAAAGATAGGAGGTTCTTATTTTATATTCTAGCTTGTCAATATCACTAACTTGAGTTTTTAATTCATAAGAAACTTGAGATGTTGTGTTTGGATATCACAAACATATAATTTGAACCAGTGCTGCATTCAACATACCACGTGACACACAGAAAACGATATTTAGGTGTGTTCATTTAATATTTACCTTTAAATGAAGAAATTAC
>NW_013669188.1:40095-44560 GCF_000517525.1 Limulus polyphemus
AACATCTTCAGTAGTACTGAACTTGACCAATGGGGAAACTAATGCAAACTGAGAACTATGAACACGGCGTGTGCCCGCATGTACCCCCATTTCCATCATTGAACGTAAATAAACAGTTTAAAATTAAAGTATCAAAGAGGTCGCCTTCACAGATATAGGCAATGCGTGATAAAATGAGTTTTTTTAAGAACTTGAATGTAAACCACCTAGATCATAAACGTTATAATTGGGAAGATGAGAGGGACACGTGTCCCCAATAATCAAATTTAAACCAAAATATCATTCCCTCAATATTTTACTACCAACAATGTTTTATTTCAAACGATAAATGCAATACGACCTATTATCTTCAGAAAACAAGATACTTCTTTTGAAATCTTTACTATAAACCTAAATCAGTTAGCAAGTGTCTTGTTTACCCCGATGATGTCGCAATGGCGAAACGTTGGCTTATAATATGACGGTCAATCCCACTATTCGTTGGTAAAAGAGTAGCCCAAACGTTGGAGGTGGGAAGTGATGACTAACTGCCTTCCCTCTAGTCTTACACTGCAAAATTAGGGACGGCTAGCGCAGATAACCCTCGTGTAGTTTGGCGCAAAATTTAAAAAAACAAACAAACAACTCTTTTGTTTGCACTACAAACCTTAAACTTTCATAATGTTTTATTTAGTTTTTTCTATGTAATCGGTTGACTTGGCCAGCCAAAATGAAAGGAAACTACAGTTCTTTTGAAAATTCTAAACATTACGCTGGTAGTAACTATTTATTTATCTGTATAATGTGGTTATTATCGGAAACTTTTTTATTATACGTATGAGCTATGATTTTGTATAACACAAAAAACACTTTAATTTATATACAATACACTACTTAATTGGTTTATATATATATATATATCTTGTGGTACTTACCAAGTATAAGAAATACATCTTCTGGACCACAGTTATTTATTATTGCGAAAACAAAGGTCATCTGCCTGATGATTATTCACACAAATGTGGTCAAAACATACAGCAAAATATCATTGTTTTGCAATAATAAATAATTGTAGTTTGAAAGGTAGTATTACTTACATTAAGTATAGTACTTGCTAGTGTGTGAAGTGCGTGAATAATATTTTAAAGCGCTTTTATTGGTTGTCAGACAATTTTTATTCACTTACGACTGCCCACCCTCAATGTATTTTGTGTTTCGATGTGCCCCTAGATTGATTATCATCTGGAAACGTAGATAAAATTGTTCACAAAGAAGAATATTTCATCTTTGTATCATAAAGTCACTGCATGTATAAGGAGGAAATTACTTTTTTTGGTCTCCTACTAAAATACAACAGTTTCATAATACTGTTACGACAACACAGGTCACGTGACGCTAGTAACACGTCATGCACTTCTCGAACGTTCACGTCCCTTCCTGACTTCTCGAGAGCTTACTGGATTCGGTATTCTTGTATATATATGACGGTCACAAAGTGACGGCAACAATGTGTAATTGAACTGAGTATTGTTGAGCCGAGCACGTGAGACGTTCTTTGAGAATTATAGCGTTTGTTATAGCGCGACTGTTGAAATTAAGTGTATCGCAAAGTTATATTCAGAAAGAATAAACCAGTTTTATTTAAGAAAGGACTTGTGTCGCTAAAGTTTCGTCGGAACGAATTTACGGAAAATTAACTAACGAACGGAGACGTAACAATATATTAAAATTTAGTGAACAATTAGTCTGTAAGATCATTGAGATTATAAATAATGTTAAAACTTTCTTTGTTTTTAATTTTTTAGAGGTTACAATAGTATGAATGACAATAAGTTACATCAGTAATTCAATAGTGGGACTAAATCAAAATGTTTTATTTTTTAATCTATATTTTGTCGAGCTGTTCGTTATAAATTTTTAGTGTTGAAGTTTGTATTCATTGTTGTTTTATGTAAAGTATTGACCTCTGACTGTATGTACACCAGTATATGACATTGTTGTAGTCTATGTTTTTTAACTCAGACGTTTGTATTATTGTTTGGCCAGAGAAATGATTCAAGCAACGTCTGGAATTGTTTTGAAAGTTGGGGAAAAGGTTGAGAAGTATTATTTAAATGCGGGTTAGCCTAGAGTAAATTATGTTTGATTACTGAGTTAGCGAGTTCGTCTGTTACTGCCAGTCAGTTAGTCAATCAGTACAGTTCTATGAATCTTAAATTTGTGTGTCGTTGAATAAACAAAGATGCAAAAAAAGTGCTGTAGTACGAAAGAAGTTAGTAAGTACGTTAAATTATTGTATTAGCGTTTACTGTGAACTTCGGTCTATCAGTGAACATTAATAAACTACTTACAGAACTTGTAATCGAAGAAATGTTTGTGTTACCAAATGGATTGGACTTTGCATTTTTATTTTTACTGAATAGTCCAAAAGAATTCACCCAATAATAGAAACCATTACAACACTAGAGCCAGGAGTGGAGCTAGTTATCTTGGCAAAAATAAAATACAAACTGAACTTCAAGATGATTACACGTGGTCGAAGCGAGACTAAGAATATAATGGAAATGATGGAACAGTGGTAGCAGGATCAAGAAAAAAAAGAGACCGAAAATTAAAAGAAGGGGGCAGAAAATTAGAAGAAAGAGACAAGAATTACAAGAACGAAACATAAGATTTGCCGAAGAATTATGAAGAAAAACTAATTTGGTCAAAGAAAAGATAGAGGAAATCATAGGAAATGTACAAAAGAATTACAACAAAACTGAAGTAGTAGAAAAGAACATGAACAAAATAAAAAGTACAAAAGGCTTTCAATAATTTAACATTGGATAGGATTGATTTTACTTTCGACGCTTTATCTAGATCAGATGGTTCTCACGATTGGATGTGAAGGGAAGATACTAACTACCAAGTACAAGTCGAGAAAAGATAGTCTTTACTGTAGGAAATGGGTTTTGATAATTTGTTGTGTTATCATTTGTGCTATGTAATGCACCTGTTATACATTTGAATGTATGTGTTCTGTCTTGATTACCCTGGATGAAAAGTAATGGTTGAAGAGGGAGTGTTTACAGACACAACAAAAATTGATTCTGTTCAGAATTAGGCAACGTAACAAAACTTGCGAGAGGTAAGAGGATTTTTCGGTTTGTGCTAATGCTATTGTTATATCATTTAGTCATTCTCTATATAAACTATAGAAAAAACAAATAGTTTTCTCTGGACTGCTTATTCTGATCAATCGTTCAGCAAATTGAAGAAAGAACTAACCATGACTTCTACATTTTCATATCAAAAATAGAAGACTCACTCACAATAGATACAGATGCAAGTGATTTTGTAATGGGACTAGAGAACGTCATGGGAAAGAACCGAGATTGCCAAATATAGCAAGAAAATGAATTATACAGGAAGGAATTAATGTATGAGTTGGAAAGAACTAGCAAGTACTGTTCGTACACTGTGTAATTTCCATCACTACCTATATGGACAAATGTTTGCGTTCTGGACAGATTGTGCAGTACTGCAGAGGCTGATGAAATTTTACATTTCAGAAGGCCAGGTTGCCTGAGAAACCTTAGGAGTACAACTTCACTTTGTGTATCGCTTACAAAGAACCATAGATATGCTAATGCATTATCCTGAAGATCTTATTATAAGAAGAAGGTGAACAGTGTGAAAAGATGGAAGCCCAGGATAATAAAAACAATGAAGTTTAAGTGCAACAGAGAGAAATTCCAGATAATAAACCCACAGATGATGACCTATATAGTTAAACAATAAGTTGAAAGGTGCTCAGGCAGAAGGTATGAGTTTTAAGCCAGTTATTCGGCTGATCAGGAATGGTGCAGAACGTTTTTCATGGTAGATAGTGGCTCAACACAGCCTGACAACAAAAATGTGTTAGTAGAGTAGGATTCGTTATGCTTACGAGAAGGTTTGCTATTTCAAAAATTAGGAGATACCAATGGACAGAGATTACGACTTTAACTGGTACTTCCTCAGTCATTACAAAATGAAATACTCCATCACCTGCACAACCTTCCAGCACTCGCTATTTAGGTGTTAAGGAGAAACTGGAGAATACAAGAAACTTTTCTTTTGGGCTTTATGCCGGAAGTCTGTAAAGAATTAGTGTAGATCGCATGAACTGTACAGTGCTGAGCTGTATATGTACATTGGTACATTATATAGTGTTGAGCTGTATAAGTACATTGTCACAATATGGTCAGTGTTGAATTATGAGCTTACTGTTACGTTATGTATAGTGTATAACAGTTTATATACTTTTGTATTTAATTATAACGTTGACCATATAACGTTCTATGTATCTGATCACGCTGTTATTGCATTTTTTGTATTATAACGATTTCATTAGCACCAACGACCAGGAACGTCGAGAGTCAGCACGGGCCCCGGGGCAAACATCCTCCCCGGGCCCCCATTCTCTCTCTCTTTTTTAACATTTTCAAGAATTTATTAAAAA
>NW_013669188.1:45148-51890 GCF_000517525.1 Limulus polyphemus
AAAAGCCAAAAACTATGGTTTTTATCATTAAATGAAGATATAGCCTAAAGATGCTTTGCGGGCTTTACGGCATAACATTCGCTCGGGCTCCTGGGCTGTTGCCCCCTTTGCCCTCCCCTGTCGGCGGGCCTGCCAAAGACCGTACATCGCTAAGGTTTATATCTACAAGCCTAATGAAATTTATACCGCATTTTGCGACTGGTTTGATCACGCTTGCTAAGCCGTCTATTGAACTACACACTTCATATAGCGGGTTTTAGAATTTAGAGCTTACAATGAGAAACTTTGTTCTTCTTTATGGCATGAGGCCACATCGGCAGGTAAAATAATCTAATATTTATGTGCTATTCACACTTTAGTGTGTGTGTGTGTGTGTGTGTGTGTGTGTGTGTTTGTTGTTAAGCGTATAGTTACAGAATGGGCCATCTTTGCTGTGCCCCCGGTGGGAATCAAAACCCGATTTTTAGTGTACTTTTGGTGTGTATTAGTTCAAATAAATGGACTTATTTTATATCAAGTGTTTAAAAAAATCGTTGAGTCGTATTATGAATCTCTGTAGTATCATATGAGAATTGAACATAATACAAGTAGAGTGTTATTTCCAAGCATTTGAAATTATTTGCAATAAACACATGAAAAAAAAAACACATCAAGTGTTATTCCGTACCAAATTGATTATTTTTATTGGAGCTTACAAAATAAGCACACATACACATTTGTTTGTTAATAATAAACTACACCATTAAAACTTATGAATGCAAACAAGTGATTCAATAGAGAAAGTGGTGATACACAGAATTAACTGCACAGTAAAGCATTTAATATGATACAAAGTAGATAATTTTAGTATATAGTATAAATTAAAAATGATTTAACTTCAAAAATTTTCGATTTCGTTTCTTACCAGAACAGTTCTCAGAATTAGAAAAAAAATATCATGTTGTAAGGGCAACCTTACCTGCATGTGTTTACACTCCTCACGAGCATGGAACACCAGAGTAGCTTGTACGTTGTTTGAGTATACAACAACAGAAAGACTAGTGTGAAAGCTATATTCCCTGTATCTGTTGATAAGGCATATTTTACAATATTAGAATTGAATTATCATGCTGCCTCTTGAGGAACAATTCTCGTACATGTAGTGAACTGCTGGGGAAGTAAAGCGCGTGAGAAAAGTTGGGATGTGTAACAAATATAGGGAAGAAGCAAGTACTGTTAAGGATTTAAAATGGGGAAAGCTTATTGTAATCGAAAATTAATATTTTTTTTTATTAAATGCAGAAATCAACATGTTTGGGAATATTTCCACCTGTTACGCTGTTTGGGCTTAGTGGACGCTAGCCTTAGCGATTTAGGGACTCTGGTTAATGCGTTATTATTATATTTTTATCAGATGGCTTAGATGCCATTTGGTACAACAGTATTTCTGAATGAATATATTTGCCATATTCATTTTAACTTTAATGTCTTTGAGTGTTAGTTTTAACAATTTATTGTTTATTTTAAGTTGTTGTTTTTTCTGTGTTATTTGCGATCTTAGTCTGTTACTCATACCTTCTCTTTTGGCTATTTATTTTTTCAAGGCATACATGTTTTCGGAAACAACAGACCAGACAAGAAATGGAAGAAAACTGAATATGGGGAGAAAGTATTTCATCACGTGATATCACGTAATAAGACGAAAGATAGCTTACTGAAAGAACTGTTTGCAATGCTACAGGATGAAACACTGTAAGTTTGTGTAAAATTCAGAAATAGGTTTACATCACCGTGTCACCTGCTGACAGCATTCATTGCTGTAGCTTTGGTTAGATAATCGTAATTCAAAAGTAGGAAAAGTTGATCAGTTGTACATGTTATTTGAAAAAAAAATCGTTAATATACTATTCCAATATGCTAATCAGTAATCAATTTCTGAATGTCACATCAGTGGCGTAAGTATGCCCCCGCAATTGCAGGGAGGGGGGGAGTCAAAAGGATGCCCGAAAGACCTGATAATCTTAAGAATTGCCAACAAGGGGAGAGACATGTAATTTAATTTGTTTGAATTAAAAGGCGGTTGTACTATTCTGTGAAGTTGATGATATCAATCAGCTAGAATAGTAAATACAATTATAGGGGCCCAAATACTTTTTATGCGGGAGGGGGATTTTTTGTACTTACGCCACTGGACATTGTATATGTAAACTATAAACTATGGAAATGTTTTAAGTGTTTAACGAAGTATAAAGTATTTCCTTCCATACATCTGCATGATAGTCTTATGTGTCAAGGTTATCGTATAGCTTTCCGAGCTACAAAATCACGAAAGGAAATTTTTTACAAGCATGTCTCAGTTTTGTTTTAAGCCAAATACATTTTTATGGTTTATATAATTGCTTCATGTTATGAATGTTTTTAGTTTAAAAGTTGTTATGTCTACAATTTGTTAAGTATCGAAACAAAATACTAGGACAAATTAGGAGTTCCATACATACCACCACTACGTGGCGCTATAAGTGTCTCATCACTACGCGGCCCTGTAAGTGTGTGTGTGTGTGTGTGTCAATGAGCTCTGGGAGTAATAAACATACGAAATAAAAACTTAACATGTAAAAGCGAGAGAAAATTGTCAACAACCTTAAAACATTAAGAGAAAATGTCTAAACTTAAAATATAATTCAAATACACGCAAAAACAAAACATTCAGAAATAGAAGTAAATGTGAAAGTATGTATTAAATCATAAGAGATGTATAGCTACATACAGGCATTTAAGAAACGTTGAAGATTGTTTGGTTTGAAATTCGCGCAGAGCTACACAAGGGCTATCTGCGTTAGATGTCCCTGATTTAGCAGTGATAGGCTAGAGGCAAGGCAACTAGTCAACACCACACGCCGCCAAATCTTGGGCTACTCTTTTACCAAAGAAATGTGGGGTTGATCATCACACTATAACGCCCCATGGCTGAAAGGGCGAGCGTGTTCGATATAATGGGGATTCGAACCCACGACCCGCAGATTGTGAGTCGAGCGCCCTAACCACCAGGCCGTTGAAGATTGTATATTCAATTATCCACCAACACGGGTAAGAATCCGTTGTGCACTAACTGATGAAAATTTGAAATTATTAGAGGGCTAGGTTCAGGTACTTGAACCCATAATGTCCTGAACCTAACCACACGTTCAGTATCTGCAGCCAATTATGGGAATGTAGTTTCCTAGTAATAAAATCAAAGAAAAAATAACGCCACCAGGTGCAAACCTAAATATTTCAGAATAAAGCTATCAGAGAAATGGTATACAATATATGAAAAATGTGTTTGTTTTATGTTAAGCACAAAGCTACACAATGGACTATCTGTGCTGTGCCCACCAGAGGTATCGAAACCTGGTCTTTAGCGCTGTGCTACTGGGGGAGGTGGGGCTACACGAAATGTGAATGGAATAAATGAAGGTTATGTTCCCCAATCATATATAATCAAAAGGAGCCCATTCTCCTCCATTGAAAAGCGAAAAGAAAGGCGCGTATAGAAAAGGCCACTAAGTAACTAAGCGTAGTAAAAGAAATGAACTAGCTCTGTTGTATATACAGCTTAATGGTGTGTGTATATAATTATTTATGAAGATCTAACAAAAAATATAGTTTATACAAGGAGAATAAAAAAGGAGGTTCTTTAACATATACAGAAAAAGAGTTTGCACCCAATAGTGTAACTTTAACTTATTATTGACAACTTCAGGAAGTAAGTTATTTCTACCAGTTTCAGTGGTTAAGCTTTACTCACACTTTTCTTTATATTTAATAGCTTTTATGCTCTTTTTTTTTGCATTTTATAGGCCCCCCAGTGGCACAGCGGTATATCTTACAACGCTAGAAACCGCGATTCGATACCCGTGGTGAGAAGAGCACAGATAGCCCATTGTGTTGCTTTGTGCTTAACTTCAAACAAACATTTTATAGTCCTTTCTCTACAACCAATGCCAATTATGATAAAGGACTGAACTGTGAAATAGATATCACGCTCAGGTGTTTCTAACTTCACAATGCCATTCAACATGGAAGGCTTGTAAATAAAGGTTGATTTTAATGTATGGTGTATCATCATCGCTAAAATAAATAAATCTTCACTAACTTATACGTTAAATACCATAAGATGATCATACTTCATCAGTTTTAACTTTATACACCATAAAACGATTATATTTCATCAATGTAGGTCCTATAATACATCCATATTTCGCCAGTTTAGGCGTTATGCACCATACGATGGCCATGGTTTACCAAATTACATGTTGCGCACAATAAAACATTCCCGTTTCATGAGCTTACGCTTTGTACAACATAAGATAATCATTCAAACTGTTGGTGTTGGTGTGCAAACAGAAGCGATGACAACGTTTTTATTCTAGAAACAGTAAAACTGGTAATGATGTTTTGATAAATAGTGAGACTGATAATGATGTTTGGATAAATAGTAGGATTGATAATGATGTTTGGATAAACAGTGGGACCGATAATGATGTTTGGATAAATAGTGAGATGATAATTATGTTTGGATAATAGTGAGACTGATAATGATGTTTGGATAAATAGTAGGATTGATAATGATGTTTGGATAAATAGTGAGACTGATAATGATGTTTGGATAAATAGTAGGATTGATAATGATGTTTGGATAAATAGTGGGACCGATAATGATGTTTGATGAGCATCATCAACTGGAAATGATTATTATTTCTCTTTTTTTTTACCGCCACTAGTCACTACCCTGATTCCCAGCTTGAAAATGATGCAGCTGGTGTATTTCCAGATGCGATTAACAAGTTGAGCTCCATCTTTGTAAAAATACCTGATAGCCTTTTCGGTTCTAGGTAAGTTTCACTGGTTTTACCCATAGAAAGTTTATAGAAACAAACAACTCTAACCTCACTCATTGAGAAACTATCCTGCAACCTGTTGTCGTTGCTGCTAATTGCTAATTGTATTATTGTTGAGTTTTGGGACCTAACCTAGATAACATATGTTACTTGACCAAAAACTGTTTTTCAGTTTTCATTATTATAATTTACTATGACATTTTAAAAAGCAAATCTACGCTTTATATGACAATTCAAGTTTTTTAATAATAATAATTCAAAAATATTCACATATTTTATCCTGTGCAGAACGCACTCTATTGTTTTGGTGGATGCAAAAGGAAACGTGGATTTCGTGGAGAGTAATATGCCGGATAACGGTTGGATAACAACTGGTCTGGAGGACTTCTCAGATCCTAAGTATTGGCTCACATCTAGAATACAGTTTCCAATTCAAGATAACAGTCAGTTCATTTCGAAACTCTGACGTTAACTAGTTGAGAAACCTACTATGTGAAGACTTCTTCAAACACCGACAGTTAGTTTTATCATAAATTACCTTTAACACGGAACGCTTTCCACAATCCAGTGATTTAATCGCTTTTTAAAATTACATATCTTGTTTTTGTACACTCTTTGTTACTCTGTTATTTTTTGTATAACTTTTTATCATTTGCAGTAATGCAATTAATATCCATGCTTCTTCATTTTACTTATTAGGTTTTCTTAATAAAGTTACTGACAAAAAATCGTTTTTAAATGTACATCATTTACTTATGAACTGCAAAAGCTTTACTGTGACTCAATGAGACATTCTGTATTATATATATATACAGGGTTGAATATAGTATATTAAAACGATTTTGAATATGCAAGTCAGAAAGTCATGTGACAACCACAACCAATGTAAAGTCGCAGTGGAAAAGAATGTATCAGAACTACAATGTAAAAATGGTTGGCGTTGCGAAGGTAGTGTGATACCACCAAAAACTGATAAATTCGGGGAAGGTATGTAATAGCCCTTTCCGACACAAAATATTCATACACTGTTACATATTAAAATTTCAAATGGTCTGAAACCGAGTTAACTGATAATTTAAATTTAGTATTTAAATTGTACTTTGAATTTCATAGTTAAGTAAAAGTCGATAAATAGTCACTTCATGATATTTACCAACAAGATTGATACACACAGTTTACTTTCTTAACACAAATACGTTTTAATATACACGCAACAATACAATTTACAATAACAGTTATTACAAATAGTTATTACAAACAATGATTTATAAATAAAAGTTTCACAAACTTACAAGCAATATAAAATCTTCTTTCTAGTCTGGAATTTCTTCGATATCTTATCGAGGGTTCACGATGAGACGAGTTCACTACGAGTTGACGTAGGTACAATTCGCTTAACGGGAAGCTATCTAGCTTTGTCCTTCGTTATTCACCAGTCACGCGCGTTGAGTCTTCCATGATGAATGTATATAATTTTTGGTAAAAATACTAATGTCCGATGAGAATCCACTGACGTTAAATAATTTGTAATGTTCGAACTTTATAAATGTTTCTGGTAAAATATCTGAAGTTTTCCGATTGGTAAGTGTTATAACAATCACAGTTATAGCTTCCAAATTTTGTAGCACACTGACTACAGCAAACTAATAATAGATACTCTTTTGGCGTGTCGCGTTAGTTATATTTATAAGTGTGTGTGGAGGTTTTCTAGATAATTAGGTAACAATACACACATATATATTCTTCAAAATTGTAGAAGATTATCGAGAGTAAGAATCAACAATATATATATATATATATATATATATTGTTGATTCTTACTCTGGAGAATCTTCTACAACTTTGGAGAATAGGCGGGAGTTTTGCAATACATATTTAACAGT
>NW_013669188.1:52162-57562 GCF_000517525.1 Limulus polyphemus
TTTGCAATACATATTTAACAGTATAAACTATGTATGTTTCTAAATATAAATATAAACAGCCCTACAATGGCAGAACAATAAAATAAAGTTTGTTTAATGGAATCTTTTATATTAATTTTCTTTAGGCTTTTTCTTGTAATAGAGTGTTTAAAGATTGATAAGCAACTTTGAAGTTGTTAAAGCGATATATTTTCAAATTAAATAAAATTTGAGCTGGAGTTGTGCCTCTTTGCTGACCAAGAGAGAGGAGGCTCCATCAGAGCTGGTAAATGGACCAAGCTGTTTAAACTTTAAAGTCAACTCAAAAAATATGTTTGTCTGATAAAAGACTGATATGAATTAGTTTTTAAGTTCAAACCCTACAGCTTTACAGAGCTGTAACTGGGCCTTCTTAATCATTGTGGTATGTATTATATTCGGCCTAAATTCGTTGCATTCACTATGATTTCCTGACAAGTTTATTGTGGAGTTATGATGTTTTTCTCACCTCTTACTTGGATCGTCTTTTAATTGAAGCAAGTGCAAATGTAATTTTTATTAGTAATAAAATAATTGTATAAAACTTGCAAGAAACAGTCAAATTACTGTCCTGAGTAGTTTCTTGCTAGTTTAATACTATTAAAATAGTTTTATTCTTCTCGTGCATCTGCTTACAAAGATAGTCCTGCAAGTTAGTTTAAAAATTTAATACACCTTATTATCACTGTTAGTTTTTGCCTCCAAAGACTCTTCAAAATACTATTTACAAATACTTAGTTTCAAGCTATATTTTAAACAAATCGTGCACTCAGTCACAACACATCTAACTTTTTTTTTTTGCCATAAAAAGTATTTCAGTACTATCTCAGAATACATATCAATGGGACACAATATATTATTAAATACTTAGGTCCAAAAATAAATAATTTGAGCCAGACTGTTTTAGACATATTTTTTCGTACTCCTAGTCACAAACATACTGAACGTGTATTCACTAAGCAAACACAAATAATAGTGTACGTTTAATTCATAAAGACGAAAACATATAGAATATTAAAGGTGTAGTGTGGTATTCTCAGGTCCACTGATTTCCATTATAGTAATCGGGTAGAACAACAGGAGGCCAGACAAAAAATGAATGATGGAGGAAAAATCTGAATTATCCGCCTGTGATTCAGTTTGAAAAAAAAAGAAAGAGACTAGACACAATATAACACAGTGAAACAATGTTTATTTAAACAAAAAACAATCAAAGTTCAAAACAAGTGTACACTATGGGCGCCTTTACTGGCGAACTCTATCTGTAATGCTGTAATCTATATCTGTAAATCTATTACAGACTGAAAAAACATGGCATTACATACGTGAAACAATAATCCCACCCTTCTTAGGACGCAAGTGCTACCCACATGACTGAAGGTCACTCTCACTGCAAAAAAGGAATCCGTATGCTTGAAGTATCTCTGACTTGTCAGGGGATAATATCAATGTCCATTTCGATATAGTATACTCAACTTTACACGAATTTTCCCATGATTAAGTGTATGTGTACTCTGGTTGAATGACCCAGTTCAATGTCCATTTCGATATAGTATACTCAACTTTACACGAATTTTCCCATGATTAAGTGTATGTGTACTCTGGTTGAATGACCCAGTTCACTGGGCGACCATGGCGAGATGAACTTAGTGGCTTACTTGACCGACATCTATAATTAAAACTACATGCACAGTATGAACAGAAAAATATGGATTTTTTTTATCAAATAAATTGGTACGAAACCTGTAGTATGCCTATACTTCCCAGTAGTAACTAAGTTGTTTTTTATTAACTTTAATTTATTTTATTAACTTCAGTATGGATTCGATTATGTGTAGGAAAATTAATTAGTTATACATTTAGGCTTAATAAATGTAGTTTTACTGTAGAACAATATTGAAGTTGTAAAAATATTATAGAGTAGACAATGAGTAGACATCGGAAAATATTACACTTTTCACAAGGGGGCATTGTCGTATAGCTGATTAGATCTCTTTAGTTTTGCCCCTCGGTGGCTCAGCAGTAAGTCTGAGGGCTTATAACGCTAAAAATCGGATTTTGACGCCCTCGGTTGGCAGAGCATAGATAACCGCCATATATCTTTTGCTTAAAAAATAACAACAAACAATTTAGTTTGATGTTAATATTTCAAAATTAATTGCTTGTTTTGGCCAGCACAATTAGAACTCTCCACGAGGGGGTCGTTTGTTTTTACTGCATGATGTATTGCATATAATCATAGGACTTTGTGCATCACGTCGGGAAACAGTGTTAAACAAATTCAAGCTTTTGGACTCATCGTATAATGGTGTATATTTTTAAAAGTATGCGTTTACCAGCAAAACAACAATTCTGTCTCTCAAGAGTATTAAATAGATTTATCAAATACTTACAAAGTCAGATTAAAAATATCACAAATATAATTATTTTGCTGCTTTTATATAAAGTTACCAATTAACTAGCAGTTTCAGTTATAGATAATACAGTGCTTCAAAAAATCATAATTTATTTAAGGTCAGTCAGAAAATTTTGATTTTAAGAAGTTATTGTTGTCAGGGGCGAACAGAGACAGTGTCTGTTTGCTGTAGTGTTCACATTAGTCTAAGTAATTGTTTTGGAAGACATTTTGTGTTTTAGTGATGCTTATAGTATTACAGATGTTATTTAGGTCATTCTTCGAATCTACATAACCTTTTTTTCCCTTCAAAACATAAGCTCATAAAGGACATATTACTTGATTGTTCCTGAAAGACGTTTCATTGTTGAGGGTAATAGATTCTAGGTTTTGAATTTTCTCAGAAATTTGCCTTTAGAAACGAATATCGATCTCATTTAGTTTTGAATCGAGTAAACTCAAATAAAAAAACAACGAAGCTATAAATGAAAAGTGATTGAACATCACTGTAAGAAAAAAAAACGTGAAAAATTGTTTAATAGACTAAAATTGTCACAGCATTTCGGTGATTATATATGGTGAGCACGTGCCTCTACTAATACTCAAATAAATCATTTTGTGATCAGTTATGAACGTTACCGAATAACACCTCAATACCTAAGTAGTCGTCCCCCAGCGGTTCAGCCAAAAGTCTGAAGTTTATTAACGTTAAGAACCGGTTCTCGATACCCTTGGTGGGCACACCACCACTTTTGTATAGTTATAGTATTTTGGCATTTGTGTATAAAGTTAGATTCATAAATAATATTCAACGTTAAACTGGTACACAATTAAAAACATTTTATTTAGGCCTATCTATGGCCTTCAAAAAGTTGACGACTATACATATTTCGAGGATGACGTAACGTCGAAACATGTAGAGTCGTCAACTTTTTGAAGGTCATAGATAGGCCTAAATAAAATGTTTTTAATTATGTACCAGTTTAACGTTGAATATTATTTATTATTTTAACTTTTGTATAGCTTTGTGCTTCAAAACAAACAAGAAATAAAAAATACGTAATTTTCGATACGGGAATGGTTATTCCTAATACGTTTATTTAGCATAGAATGTTTATTTCCTCTATGTGTCATCTTCAAATCTAGAAAGAGTTAAGCTAACCTTTGACTTCTGAAAATGCTGCATGGTCAGCCCTTGATTCGTCAATCCCTTTCACGTGACCTAAACCAAGGGCACAGAAACTATATTATCACCAAAGTAATCAGAAAACCGAATATTGGGTTTTATGGCGTGTTTATACCATATAATATAATTTTTTTCTGGACTGGACTATTGTAATAGAATGAGAGAAGGTTTTATATTACATCGATTGCCACATAATCATCTACAAAGTAGTTGTTTATTATTAAGCACAAAGCTACACAAAGGACAATCTGTGCTCTAGTGTTTCTAGCAGTATAACTTACAAGTCCGCAGACATGTCGCTGTGCCAATGTAAAATGAAATATCTAAAGTATATATTTTTGATTCACTTAATTTTATAACACAGAGTTACACTGAAGACTGTAATGAAGCAAAGAAAGTAAGAATAAAATATGAACAAGAAAACCTAAAGACAAATGTTCTGAAAAATATATATAATAAAAGAATTAATATTTCAAATGATTGCACCCATTACCTCTTTTTAAGTTACATTTATCTGATGTTAATACATAAAATCCTTTTGAAAAACATGCTTCAGTGGGGAAAGAAATATTTCGTTAAATATGTTAATACAAAATGTGGGGTAAGATTTGGTTAAGCGCAGAGCTATTCAATAGGTTATCTGTGCTTTATCCACGACGGGTAATCGAACGCCGGATTTCAGCATTGTAAATCCATAAACTTATCGCTGACGCACTGGGAAGCATGGGGTGTTATTCAAAGTTTTCTGCCACGTCGCTTCATCGACAGGTTTTAAACTGGCTCTATATAAAAAAAGAAATTTTGAGAAAGGACAGGATTTTGAAGTTGCCCTTAAACTGAAAGAATTCAACCTATAAATTGAGCGTTAAACCCGAGGAATCAAGATAATATGAATTTTACAACATGAAAAAAATGCATCTTGAATGTATATATGTCAAAAGTTGCTATTTATCTCCTTTTGATTATAATATGCATAGGCCTAATTTTCACCGACTCTTGAACGTTAAATAACAACCCTTATCAAATGTTCATTTGTCTGACCTGTGGCAGCAATAATGAATGGCTGAACAGTATTATTGATTTCGCCAAGAGAGACGAAATTTATTCAATGTATTACAAACTCACAAAAGATAAAGACTTTAAAATATTGATATATAAAAACCAATACAAAATGAACAACTATAGAAGATGACATAACGTTTCTTAAAACTACTGTATTGTGATGTTGGCTCGAGCATATTAGCAACAGAATTAATTTAGCAAAGTTTGAACGCTCAATTTACAGATAGAAAGTTGGCAATATTTAAATGTACCAATCATTCAAAGCACTATTTTTTCTATACGATTTTGTAACTCATTACTACATTTATGTTGTATAGAGTGCACACGCTCGCCGCTTTGATGACAACATGACCGAACTATCTCTTTACTACTCTGTTTAAATCCCTGATTTGTACAATAGCGCCACTTCGTGTTAATCACAAAACTATCAGTGCTCTGCCCATTGCAGGTATCGAAACACAATACTCAGGGTTATAAGCCCTAATAGTTACCGAGGGGGGTAATTTTTATAAGAGGGCGCTACTTTTAGAGGAAAAGACATTTTTGTAACTTTACTGAGATTGGTGCATTTTAATACCGAGCCTGTTTTATACACATTTTAAATGAATTTCATACATATATATAGGTATAATTTAGGAGACTTCAATCGCATCTCCCTCTCTCCCGCCTATGCACATGTACACGTGCGGTTTGATTCAAATATGTACTATTTGCATGCTTTACATATATATACACCTGG
>NW_013669188.1:58463-60216 GCF_000517525.1 Limulus polyphemus
TTCGATACCCGTGGTGGGCAGAGCACAGATAGCCTATTGTGTAGCTTTGTGCCTAATTACAAACAGAATAAATAAAAATATCCATAAATATTTATTCCATATGGGGATATTCCTTGCCCTTCCCCAGTGGCACAGCTGCATGTTTCGATACCCGTGGTGGGCAGAGCACAGATAGCCTATTGTGTAGCTTTGTGCCTAATTACAAACAAACAAACAGAATAAACAAAAATATCCATAAATATTTATTCCATATGGGGATATTCCTTGCCCTTCCCCAGTGGCACAGCTGCATGTTTCGATACCCGTGTTGGGCAGAGCACAGATAGCCCATTGTGTAGCTTTGTGCTTAACTACAAACAATAAACAAGAATATTCCTTAGCAGTTACTGTATATAAAGTAACTGAATATTCACAGTATAATGTATGCTATATAACATTACGAAACGATTGGTCCTCGAATGATTGCACCTAGTTGTTGTGCTGATAACTCTTTACAACTGATTTTACTTTCGAAATGTTTACAAGTGACACCATATTTTCTGCTGTTTTTACAAAATTTGGTGGCAGGAAACCAGTGCTTTTCTTTCTTTTTACACAAATCCAAAATTAAACTAATTTTGTAACAAGGATTTTTTTAGTTTCTCGTTACTAATCTAACGTAACCAATTTAATGCAGTTGTTAATAATAGTGTGTGTGTATACACTAACTGGAAACAGTTTTGAATTTCGCGCAAAGCTACACGAGGGCTATCTGCGTCCCTAATTTAGCAGTCAAAGACTAGAGGGAAGGCAGCTAGTCATCTCCACCTACCTCCATCTTTTGGGCTACTCTTTTACCTACGAATAGTTGGACTGACCATCATTTTATAACGCCCCCACAGCTGAAAGGGTGAGCATGTTTGGTAGGACGGGGATTCGAACCCGCGACCCTCAGATTGCGAGTCGAGCGTCCTTACCACCTGGGCCTGCAGGGGAGGGGGGCACGTGCCCCTTCTTCACTCTTTTTTTAATACCCTATGATTACAAATTTTGGTCAGGTGGTCTGGAAATAATTAACTTTTGTATTGTCAATTTCGGTTTCATGCCCAACCAAGCAGTTCAAGTCGAGAATGTAGTTAGTCATTTTACTTACGGTTATAAAATTTTACTACGTGTAGATTATCAAGTATCTTATTTTAACAAATAAATGGAAACTACCATAGTCAAATTTCCATAAACTGTTAATTGTTTCATTCTCCTCCACTCATTATTGAGACCATTATTTTTATCCATATACATTTACAACGTGCGAGTTTTGCTGGATAGACGATTAATGTTTGTTCTAGGAGTAAAATAGTATTGTTGCGTCAGCGGGGTCACGTGACTAGTTTCACGCCACTCCTTCTCTCGAATCTTCGTGAATTATCGGGAGACTACTGGACATGTGTTAGTCTTGTATATATAAGACGTTGACAGCGTGACGGGACAACGGTGTAATGAGTAATTGAATGCATGCGGACAAAATATTGTTGGCCACGTGAGATATTGCGTTTGTTATAGCGCGACTGTTGAAATCAAGTGTATTGTTACGTCTCCGTTTGTTAATTGATTTTCCGTAACTTCGTTCCGACGAAACTTTAGCGACACAAGTCCTTTCTTAATAAAACTGGTTTATTCTTTCCGAATACAATCTTCTGATACTGTTGCGTCATCGAGATCACATGACTACAGTGACGCCACGTTTCTAGAACTATCCCGTATCTTGGCGAATGCT
>NW_013669188.1:60226-74308 GCF_000517525.1 Limulus polyphemus
AGCATTCGCCAAGATACGGGATAGTTCTAGAAACGTGGCGTCACTGTAGTCATGTGATCTCGATGACGCAACAGTATCAGAAGATTGTATTCGGAAAGAATAAACCAGTTTTATTAAGAAAGGACTTGTGTCGCTAAAGTTTCGTCGGAACGAATTTACGGGAAATCAATTAACTAACGAACGGAGACGTAACAGTATTAATATGCGAGTGGTTAAATTATTGACCAAAATTAGTGACGTCATCTATTAGTAAACGAAGTGATCAAATTATGACATTTTGTTAGGAAAACTTCAAAAGACAAACACTGAATTTAGTTTTTAAAAATTGAATGTGTAGTTTAAAACATTACACACTACCGAAATAATGCTTGGAGACGGTTTGAATGAGTAATGAAAAAAACCTTTAATATAAGTTTAACATAACAGCAAATGTATAACGTTTTGTCATCATCAGGTCTCCAAGTATTACTAGTCTCAAAGTGGGTTCCTCGTCATCGAATACATTATATACACTTGGGAACAAAAAAACTTTACGTAACATATTGTCTTAAGATTCAAACTAATGCCTTAAGTATTGTTTTATGAGAACTACTTTAAGGTTCTTGTTGCAGGTGTAAGTTTTTTTTTCTACCTTCACTTCATTGCTCCTACATCTTACAAATTTAAAAAAACATTTTAACATACGATTGAAACAGAAACGTAAATTCGTAAGGAAACTACTTTATGGTTTTTAAAGCTAGGTATAACTTTATCACTTCCAGTTTTTATACACAATCTTATTCAATGTTGAAGGTTTACAAATTAAACTACCTCAAAAGTTTTATTAAAATGAAGTGTTTTGATTGCTCCCTAGTTCTTTATGTACTTATTTTAGGATAAAACAACGGTGCTTGCTAAAACCCATCAGAACGAATTGAGAACGACACCAAACTGTTGGCGACTGTGTTTTATTTTGAACACTATTTGAAAATGTAATAGCTTTACATTTCAAATGAATGTACATAAATAAATAGAATAACACCTCCTAGCAACATTTTACAAAAACCCATTCAGACATCTTGTAGCAAGAAAAACTGAATAGCTTAAACACATTTACGTTAACTTGCTCCCCTCATCTACACAAACTTCAACTAACTAGTAAATAATGTTACATCTATATACACATTTTCTATTCACAGTAAGTTTAACTTTCATGTAGATCACAAAAGATGACTGGCCTTCACCACAAGTAATGCAACTGTTTAAAAGTACAAAAACAACCTTAAAGTGAAACCATATGTTAAAAACAACAGATTTGCTAAACTTTTATGAAATTTAACAAAAGAAATAAAAAGTTTTTGATCATGAAACAATGAATTTTGTAAATTGATAGTTGGCGTAATATAAATAATAAAACTTAATTCAAAAGATATTACATAAAATTAAGCACAGTGAAAAAATATGCAGTCTGGACAAAGTTATGATGTCCAAAGGTGAATGGACATTTAATGTTCTAAAAATACCATCAGAATAAATTATCAGCAAACACATCATTAGGAAATGAAAAACAATCACTTAAACCTATAAACAATAACAAAAAATACAGCTGCTTTACTATTTTGCACCTTTAGAATTCAAAAAAGATTATCCAAAGCAGATTTTCCCTAGGTTTCCACTGTTAAATATAAGTCTTATTGTTTACATTAGATGTAATTTATTTTACAATTTGTTTTATAATATTTCTTTGTATGCAACAGTTATGACTTTCCAATCAGAAAGACATCATGAATTTCTACAGTCAAATATTTGTCATATGAAGCTAAATTCAAACAAGATAAAAACCTTTTAGAAAATAAATGAACAATAATTTTGAAACTTGTAATAAGGAGAAATAGTGTGAAACTATTTAACACTTTGCAGACCAAATACACCTAATAATTAAGTTTTTTGAATATTACTCTAACGAACTGAGCATAAGTTGAATTTTTTTTTGTATATAATGTTAATCCTGTATTCACCAGGATAACTTGCATGATTGATTTAACTGAGCACCACTAAAATAAACCGATGATGCAAATTTCAAGATAATCTTTCTGAAAATTGCAAAAATCATTTTTAATGTTAAATAATAAAATCAATATCATTTCTAAAAATATTATTGAATTATCAGATTTGAGCCTGATAAAGGAACATTTTCAAATAGTGCTTTACCAGAAGATAACTAGTAATTTATTCAATTTTAATAAACAGGAACATGACATTTTTTTCAAGAGTACTCAGATCATAAAGGCTTAAATTACCAAAATGTCTCTTTACATTTGAACAGTTGTAACACAGCATACTTTCAAGGATCTTTAAAATTGAAAAGAACTTTTTATTTCTTTCACTGAGACAAACTGAAGGAAGAGTTTATTAATCTTTTTTTTAAATTCTAATATTGTATTGACCACATATCAATAGATAACTACATTAATAATATTTTTCAAATTGTAGATTCATTTTAATATATCACTTTTCTACTAGTACATTGGCAAGTAATTAAAAGAAGCAGTTCTTTTCTGTTAACTTAACACTTACCATACCCAACAACAATAATGAGCAAAACTCCTCAGATCATAACACATACCAAAAATAATTTCTCTCATGGGAACTATCATAATTATTTCTAAAATATTTGAATAAAAAACAAAACTTCAGTAACTTTTCAATAAGATTACTATACTAACTACTCACCTTACCTCTACTTCCCCACTTCAAGAATATGTTACATACTAACAGAATCTTCAAAATTTTAAGGCTTTAGAGGTAAAATATATTCATGATGATGATGATGATATGTTTAAAGCTTGCATGACAAGGACAAAAACAGAAGCTAAATACTGCCAGCAAAACAGACATTACACTTCACACGAGAGATAGCAACTGTTTATAATATATATATATATATATAAAGATACAAGAAACCTGTACTGTTTTTAAGAGATCCCCCCAATGGTAGCAAAATTTACTGTTAGATTGTTTTTCATACTAGATTGAGAATGAAACTCAGTTACAGAAAATTTAGATTTGTTGTTTTCCATAAGACAGAAATCCCAATAAGAAAATTTACTTTTTTGTTTTATTAATGATACAGTTCTTTTATAACACATCTTGAAAATATCTAAACATCTAAATCAAGCCTCTTCACTGAATACAAAATTCAATTTATGAAAAGATGACACAAAGTATTGAATTTTGATTTTTCATGGATTATGTCTGCCTTGATGACAAGCTCTAAGCTGAGACCTTCATCAAGTCACCAGATTCAACCACCACCTGACTTTTATTGATACCATGCAGCCTCCAGTGTTTGAACCTACAACTTAAACTTCTATTATGCCAAATAAAATTAAAAATATCTTGCAAAATAATCTATATAAAATTTTAGACACAACAATCCAACTATGTAGAAAAAGGAAGTAACTACAGTCCATCATACAACAACTAGAAATTCAATTTTCTGATATACTGAATACAGATGATTCAACTAAAGTTTTTAATTTCCCTAATGAATCTTTCATACCTTCCTTTAACACAGAATATATAAAAAAATTGACAAACTCATAACAATCTTCAAACCATTGTCAAATACACACACACACACAAAACAATTAATGTTAATGAAAACTTTTCATAAAGATGGAAATATTATTTACTCTTATATTCCAGACAGGTGCAATCCATGAAAACTTCAAATCCAGTACAATCTACTGTGACTAAGATTTCTCTAAAACAAGAAAATGCAAAGTATATACAAAAAATAAACATAAGTATCATTTATCTCTGTTTAAAATCAAATAAGTATATATATAAAGTAGAATAAATGACCCTTGATGAGAGCTAAATCTCATGATTTGATGACAATTATGTACAAAAATGTCTTCTTTCAACATGCTTTTTCAACCCCGCTAACTGCTATTTATACAAGGATAAGATATAATGATAATTATTTGTTGAGCAACAAAAGGTTCGAACAGGATATATCCCGGCAATGATGAAGCCAGATCAAATAAATGAGCAGGAAAAATACAAGTTGTCAATTATACAAAACTGTATACAGGTAGTGAAGTTGTTAACCTTCTGAAAGATCACACTGTTCTACTTCACATTCTTCTCAAAGTTACTATAGTCAGTTCCAACTAAAGATGCAACAAACCTTAAGATTACCAGTCCCATCCATTTTCTTTAATCATGTGAGCCAGCTCAATAATGAACTTTCCTTCTTTGTACTTCTGACTGGATTCAAAGGCATGTTCCTGATAAAAAGCAGCATCTTTGGTTGTGGGTTTTAAAACAAGTGACTTCTTCATTTCACAAAAAAAATGCTCAGATAAAACTAGCTTTCTTACAGTCAGTTACACATGCTCAACAAATATTATATTTATAATATGTACCATAAGTATTTTATGTATTTACAATAAATATTATCTTAACAGTAATGTATTTATAAAATTATGTATATAAGTATAAGTATGTATTTAAGATAGGTATCACATAAAGTATTCACCACATGTGCCACAAATATTCTTTTAACTACATCCACTACAAAATTTCTGTTTACTAAATGTATCACAAACATTCTGTTTACCACATTTACACCAAACATTTTCTTCAGTAACAACATTTTAATGCCACTTACACAGTACCCACTATGTTGAAATAGTGTGGAATTTCAACTTTGGACAACTTACTGATGTTTCATGTTGAAGAAACAACAAAAAAACAGTAGAAAAGAACAAATTTATTTCAAATATTTTTTTTATATGATTTTGATTAAATCATAGCAGAACAAATTTACTTTTAACAAAAAAAAGTTAAAAGTTTTATAATGTGTAAATTCTGAGTTTAACTTATACACATATATATAAACATTAATAGTTTACACTAGAAATACATTTGCTTTACTAGAGGAGTTTAAAGACTTTTATATATATAATATATGTATAGATCAGAAAGTTTCTATTAACTGTATGTGACAATAAATAAAACTGTAAGTAATTCGTATGATTCAATAACATATAATGAATAAAACTGCAGATCCTGTATAATACAATAACATTTTTATCAATACATAATGAACAAAAAAATTTTAGATCCTACATGATTCAGTAACATTGCACATTTAATACTTTTAGTCTTGTATGTATGTTTGACAAGTTTCTTCCCATTGGATGTACACTACTATATAAATGCTTGTAAGTATATACAGGCGTGGTGCATTAACTAGTAAGCTGTGTGTATCTTAGGAGAAAATGGCTGGTTTAGTGTGTTTTATACTTAATGCCATATTCCACTCTTTTTTAAATTTAGTTTCACTAATATTATCAGTTTAATACTTAAAAAAACCTTTTGATTATTATTTATGATGATCATTTCACATTGTTAGCTTAATATTTGGACTTATGGCAAAAATACTATTACTAGCAAATATGCCTAATAGATATGATTCAATCATGATGTTAGAAAAACACGTAGGTTCAAGAAGTCTTGATAGAAATAAATAAAAACCCTATAACTCGATGGCTTTTGAAAGGGGCAGACCTTTCTTCTTCAGGGGCAAATTGGCAGTTTGGCAAACAGTTTGTGCCTCAAGAAGAAAGATATGATTCAATGCATTCTAATCATTTTACTATTTTGCACACTGATTTTATGACATTATGTACTTCTTGTAAGTATGTTATACAAAATAAGTATAATTTCTAAGTTACTTTTTACTTGAGATGTATATGGTCAGTGTACTGTTGATCAAAGAGTAATAATATTTTCTATGATACACAATGCATAAAGCATGACTTCCTACATATTTTATCAACACAATATAAAAAGAGCAGGTCCTGCATGATTCAATAACATATTTGCTATCAATATGGGTACTGCATGACTCAAGGCATCAGGCCTCTTACTCGAACTTTATCAAAATATAGGCTTAAAATAAATTTTATGGGCTGTAAACCAACTGTTGTTTCACTCTGCATCCTGCTTCTGTTTTATCAGGCATTGATAACAAGTTTGTGTTGAAGTATGGCACAGTTCACTGCCTAAAAAGCTAAAGATGGCCAACTGAAACAAGAAACTGAAAACCAAGATGAAGCCCTATCCAACAAGAAAATTTCAAATTTTATACACTACTTACTATTCAAATTTAATCAAAACCATTTTTATGGGGTTTAGATTGGACATATTATAAGTTTCCTTGGTCATTTTAACAAAAGTTATCATTTTCTTACACTGAAAATAAATTTCCAACAGATACTTACCTCGCCTAACACAATAGCTTTTCTCAATCTTCCACTGCTCTCTAATGCAGTGAAAATAAATTTTCTCACTGGTCTTTATACTCCATGAGTTTGAGCTGCTCATTTAGCATGCATAGAGCATGTGACAATCCTCCACCAACAGGAACATGACACACTCTCCTAGGCAGCTGGCTCCCTCTGTGCTACTTTATTTGAACCTCACTTTCGAGATTAAGCCCACAAAAAACAGAAGAACACCGAAAGTGGGAATGAAGGGTGGGAAGTGTGTGTGAAATGAGGTATGTATCTATCGGAAATCTATATCCACTGTAAGAAAATGATAACTTCCGATAGGATACATACCTCCTCTCACACAATAGCTAGAATCTGATATCGAGAAGGTGGAGGGACCAGTGTAAGATAAAACAGGAGACCCCTAAGGAAAATGTCTATAGAGAATCAAACAGGTGTGCTCTGTAATTGAATAGAAGCGCACGTGGGGGACCGCACCACTTCTGGAACAGGTATGCTCTTTGCCCTCGAAGAAGTGAAGTGTTGTAAAATGGCTGGCATTGAGACCTGGAGCTAGTAAAAGAAAGACCACAGAAAACAATGTATTAGGTGTAAATAATCAATGTGAGTCCCACTCCATCCTCAACTGTATAAATGTGACCGGAAACAAACCAACTCTAGTAGGATAACAGTCACAAGTATAACAATAATAATAATAAAAAAGGACACAGATAGGTAACTCCAAATCCATACAGAAAAAAATGGAAAGCCAACGGCTAGTTCCCCGAATTATGAAGATAGAGGCACTCAACAAGACATTGCTAGGTAACAACTCAACCCAACTGTACAAACAAGGTTCCACGTTCCATCCTCGGTATTACAAGGTGGAAAACCTCACATAAGATCAAAACCAGTATATACAGTGTATGGTGGCTAGGGTAAGCAAACTATTAGTAATATATACACCAACTGTCCTGTAAGAAAACAGAGTGCTATACTGCAAGCAACCAGAATTATGATGAGGAAGTAAGCAAATAGCATCTATTGGACAAACTTCCAAGTCAACTGTAGGAGAGACCTCTGACGACTGAAAGTCAGAAGGAGAAAGAAATAGGTCTTGATAGAAAGATGATACAAGGAACATGAAAACAAAGGTTCAAAGGGCAGTTGGAAAAGGGCAAAAAGGACAACATTTATATCCCAATCAGGCACAGAAAAAGCACGGCAAAGAGGAAGAACATGAAAAGATAGAACAAGAGGGAAAGGATAAGACTCGATAGAATCTGGTAAAATGAAATGTGTTTGACTTGAGAATATATGGACCACTCCATCGGACTGGCCTTGTATGGACGTGATAACCGATTTGCAACAAGATTCAAAGCACTTGGAGAATGGTAAGCAAAGAGTTGTATCTGGTGCTCATGGGATCCGAGTATGAATTCCAGAGTCCGAAAACAAAGGGACCTGGATTTGGTAACCCCTTGCTTTATGATGCATAAGACCACTGTAGAGTTGTTGGAATGCACCATAATCACCTTCCCCCTCAGAAAATGTGGGAAATGAGATCGACGAACAGCTAAGAGCTCCAAAACATTGACATGAAGCACAAACCCGGTCACCAATCAACTTCTGGAAACCTCCTGGTTATCAAGATATGCAACCCAACCCATGAGAGAAGCTCTGGTAAAAAGATGCAGGTCTGGACGAGGAGTTGGAAGAGGAACACCAGCCATAGTATTGTCAAGAAGGGTTAGTCTGATGGGAAAAAAGGAAGAACAACCATTTGATCTAAGAGATACAACCTGAGGTTCCATTGATTGTGGAATTCCTACTGGAGGGAACACATGTGAGTACAATCGTGGGGTATGAGAGCTTACAAGGAAGCCCACATCCCCAAAAGAGGTAGAACCTCTCAAGCTGGAAGAGAATGAGAGAATAGGGCCTTCATGACCAACTGCTCTATATCTTGAATACATAGTGAAGAAGGATGGGCCAGACTGAGGTGAGAATTGAAGAACACTCCCAAGTGAACAAGATACTTTGTAACAGAAAGAATGGACTTCACTTTGATTAACCAATCAACATGAGTTGCCTCCTCTAGGAGCAAGAGACTGGAGTCCTAATGAATGTAGACATCAAGCAAAGGTCTTGACTACCTAGCAAAACATGTAAGGAGCTGAGGCAAGCCTAAAAGGAAGAGCCTGAAACTGTAAAACAAACCCCTCATTGACAAATAAAAAAATGAAGATGTAAAAATAGGAACATGAAGGTATGCATCCACTACATCAAACTTGGTTTTCCAAAGACCTAGAGTGAAAAACCTTACAAAGGGACAGAAATGACTCCATGGTGAAACGAGGAGGATCCAGAAACCGATTTAGAAGAAAGAGGTTGATGACGGGTCTCCAATCCCCAGTTTTCTTGGGGAAAACAAAAAGCTGAGAGTAAACATCTGCCTGAATGGGAAACACTAGCTCAATAGCTTCCTTGAGAAGGTCTCTCACTGCCTTGGACAGACAGCCACTTGAGACAGGATCTCTTGGAGAAGGGAAAGGAACTAGAGACAAGGAAAGAGGTGGCAGCAACTGGAATTGAAGAGAGAGACTCTCTGACAAAACCCGCAAAACCCACAGATTGGTAGTGAAGGTTTCCCAAAGGTCAACAAAGCATTGGAGCATGGCCCCCACAGGACCTGAACTCACTGTGTAGTCACCTATACCGTGTTTGATGTTCTTGATGGGCACTGGAAAACAAGGATAAGGACAAGAATGTCAAGATGCGGGTAAAGGATGAGGCATGGATGCAGGAGGATGGAAAACAGGAATAGGATCAGGAGCTGTGGAGGATGAAGGTTGTGATAAACGATTATTTATGGAAGTATGCAACCTGACTACATCAACATGGGACTTCAAAAGGTCAGGACACAAAAATGGGGCCATAAGTCCCAGAGGGAAGATGAATCCCTGTAAGCAATGCATCTCTCCCCAACAAGTGCCAACAACAAAGCAGCCAGATAAGTAGGGAAAGGGCTGACAAAGAAAGCCACGCCAAAGACGACCATAGAAGGGATGTGAGGTCCTTTAAAAAAATGATTCGGGAGAAAAATGAAAGGCCTCGGACATAAGGTGCAAAGAGGAGAGGTAACGCAAAATGTTAGTAAGCATAAGACAAATTCTCAAAAATTGTGCCTGTAAAAATGATACAGAAGCCTCAGAATTAGAGCCCCAGAGGCATTGAAGAGGAACTGGCCATTGTGGAGAAGAACGTGCAGGCCCCATGTAAGAAGCTAACTATTATCAAACCAAGGCTTGCATCTTTTCAGCAGACAACATCAATCCCAAGGCCTGGGTAACAAGAGTTTGTGTTCCCACAATAACTTCAGGAGTCATGGTGATAAAAATGGTAAATTGAGAATTCATTATTCACAATTTGTGTAAAAATGATAATTAAAAGTCAGTAACACACCAGAATGCAAGAATTTATATATGAACAAAGTCCAAAATATTGGAACAAAGAAACACATCTGACTCATATTGTGACAATTGAGAAAGTGAGGTTTGAGTAAAGGAGAGTGTGTCATGCTCCTATTGGTGGAGGGTTGTTGCATGCTCTATGCAACTAAATGAGTAGCTCAAACTTATTGGGTATAAGTCTAGCATGTCAAGCGAGAAAATTTCTTTCCAATGATTTAGAGGGCCGTGGAAGATTAATATGTCAATATTTTCCTACATTGAAAACATATTACCAATAGATACTTACTTCCACTCACGATTACAGTTATTCTCGATTTGATTGCCTTCTAGTGTGTAAAGTTCCGCTCTTCACTAGCTTTGAACTCTAATCTAATTTCCATGTATACCACATGTTTATCTGCATTTAAGCATGCAATTTAGCATGCAACAACCCTCCACCACTAGAAGTGCAACACACCCTCCTATTGCAGTTGACTCCCTCTATGCAGTTGAATCCAATCTTCCCTTTGAGATTAGGCACAAAAAACAACACCAGAAGTGGGGAGGATTAGTGGAAGTGTGAGAGAAGTTAAGTATCTCTCAGAAATATTGTTTTCAGTTTAGGAAAATATTAACTTCCAATACAATTACTTAACTCCTATCATAATTACAGCTAGAATCACACACTGAGCAGGTGGAGGGACCAGTGTAAAATTACCTAGATGAACACCCTTCAAAAGCAGCTGAAGAGCACCATGGAGTGTACCACTTCTATTCAGAGGAAACATACCCAAGGGAGACTGCTCCACATCTAAACCAGGTATACTTGTCATGAAGCCAACTGGTTTTGTGTCCCAATCAAAGGGTTGAACAAGTGATCCATCCCAAATCCAAAAGGAAGATGTGTGTTGAGTGGCTAGAGTGTGTTGGACCATAACTGGGAGGTTAACTCCAGTCCAGACCAGTGGCACTAGGAGGAACTCAACCAGCTCCTGGCATGAGGAGGGTCCTCAACCATTCATCTCAGGTGCAGGAACCAGAAGAGAAAAGGAGCCTCTGTTCCAAGAACCTAAACCAACATGTGTTCAAATCCAACAAAACCTGGAACAATAAATCCTGGGAATGTACATCTGGATGATGTCAGGAAGGTGGAAATGCAACATGGAGGGGCAATTCCAGCCCAAAACCAATCAGCATTGAGAATGTAACATCCAGTCTGCAGTTGGAGGAAGCTCCTAGCCCACTCACATGTGAGGACTTATGTTGGCTGGTCCAACTCCAACCAAAATCAGTCACCCAAGTGGCAGTAGGATGGAGGGTTTCAGCCAGAAGGGTTAACTGCAAAATAGATAGAAAATCCAGTCCATATCTGCAGCAGGAGGATAGTCATGCCTTTAACACAGGCAGAATGCTACCACCCTATTCTTGACTGAGTGGAATTGTGCACACTCAGGAAGCTCTCTCCATGATACACCACCCCAATGGCTAGGAGCTTGAAAGTGGTAAGGACTCCCATACCTCACTGAGAAAAAAGAGGAAATGACATGTGTTGGAGAGACTGGATGAAAGTATCATTGGAAAAGGTGCAATGGGTGACCACAAAATCCTATTTTGAAAAGCAGACTGTTCCCGATTCTGGCAATCTAAGGAATGTTAGAGATGGGCAGCATTCTCTTCCTGCTTTACTCATGTTAGTCCATAAATGTATGGTCCGGTACAAACATGTTTATGACACAATATACTGTGAAGAAGAACCTGCAAGTGATATTGTGGAACACTCCATCTCAACAGTGAGAGTGATAGAACTTATAGATCTCATAGTGCAGATTATGGATATGAACAAATCTGGACAGACACCACTCACCACAGAGTGGGATTTCTAACATGTGAAGTAAGCCACTGAAAGAAAAATTAAACAAAACTAAATTACCTATTTTGAGTTGTTTTGACGTATGAAGAATGGCCACAGGGAGAAAATGATATCCAACTGAGCAGGAAACTGCCAGATGGTGCAAGTAGCATGACACCAAGGTGTGGGGGGTGATCTACATGCTGGCCTGGATAATCTCCAATGAATAACACAAATGTTTTCCTCTGTAGTTATTTTCCTTCCTTCCATATCTCATATTTTCTTATGCTCTGATCCAGATTGTCTCCTGTCTGTGCTTTGTAGTGTTATGTGTCATGCACAACACCCTTACATGGCTCTTGCTCCCATTTGTTTATCCATTAGAATCAGTACATTTGTCATGATATTTTCATGTCACCCTTACTGTTAATTAGGTTATCCATATTGTGTATTCCTATCTTTCTTCTGAATCTTGTCAGTTGTTGTGATCTGTCACCTCCCAATGCCCTTGGCTTCTTACACAGCAAAACAGGAAAATGAAAGGGAGATGACATGGCCACCCTATAGCCCGCAATGGTTGAAAAGAGCAGACCGCTGTCAAACAACCATGTAAAAACAGCTATATGAGGAAGGGAATAAGAGGAAAGGGAGAATCCAGGCGGGATAGACTAATGATGGAATATTCTCCACTTACACTGATACACAGACATGGGTGCTGAATGGACAACAGAGATGCCTACATATATGGAAAGCCCTGAACCCCTCGCAAGAGACCGGACAAAAGCTATGCAGGAAGTCGGAATGTGGGATTGGAGAGATGAAGCACCACTGAGTGAGGTTGCCAAAGGAGGGACTGGGAGAGAGGGAAAGGTAATGTAGGTTGTTCACAGAGAAGGGACAGGGGGTGGAAACTACAGTTGAGCCAGCCAGAAAGAAGCCACAAAAAGGACCTGACACACAGTGAATTGGGTGAGAAACATTACTTGGAATAGAAAACCGATATTAGGGTAAGCATAAATGAAAAGGTCCTTCCAATCCTGGCTAAATGCATCCAAAGCCAAAGGAAGAGGAACTGGGGACCAAAATAGAGGAAGCTAGGCATTCAAAAGAGAGGCAAATGTACCTAGTTGGGGAGTATCCAACTGAGAACATAGCCATTCAAATACCTGAGGGTCAAGAGACCATTCCATGGGTAGAATCTTGTTGGGATGGGACAGACAATCCACGACAATATTGAGGGCACCTGGTATGTGACAAGCCAGCAAACGAATTTGATGGCTGTGAGCCCAGAAGAAGAGATCTAGAGTGTAGGAACATAAGGACCGGAATTGAGTACCCTCTTAACTGGTAATGTAAGAGACAACCATCAACAACATGAGACTCCAAGGTGTCTGGAAGCCCACCAAAATACTGCCTGAATGAAGTGCAAAAATCAGTAACTGATTATTTTCAAAATGCACTAAAGAAAAAAAAAGTAGGAAATCAAGCACTAGGTCTTAATACTATTGTGCCAAATCAAGAAGTGAAGATTGTGTTCAACTGTATAGAGATAGTCAGCTGCAATAGAAGGGTGTGTTGCACTCCTATTGGTGGAGGATTGTCACATGCTTAAATGCAGTTGAACCACATGGTATACATATGGAATAGGTGGGAGTTCTAGGCTAGTGGTGAGAAAAATTTGTGCATTAGAGGGCAGCCAAATCAAGAATAACTGTAACTGTGAGAAGAAGTAAGTAATCATAACAGAAAAGGTATTGTGAGAGGAGGTATAAGTCCATTTTAAAAATCCATTTTTCATTTGATAAACAAGTATTTACAAAACATTACACAGAAAACAGATAACATATGAAATAACACTTGTTAGTAACTTTTTGTTGTTCTTATGGACATTCTTAAAAATAAAATTTATTATACAAGATATGTTTGCTTTTAAACAATATTGAAGAGAACAGTGAAGAAAATGCAAAAAAAAAAACTTTCATCTACATCTAAATTTAACAAATACAATGATGAAAAGCTTACATATTTCCAGCCCAATGTAGTTTTGCAGCATTCACAGTAAATGTCTGCCACAGCATGCAATCCAGTCAAGAGTACCCTTTCTTCAGCAGGTCCACAACCTACATTAACACTGTGCAGTAAACAAAGTAAAAAAAAAGGAAAAATTCAGCTCCAAACAAGTGACCTTTCTTAAGATTAAACAAGAATCTAATATCATAGTTAATTTTACATTTTTGTATGGCTCCCCACATTTAAATTAATTGCACTGAAACCTTACTGTTTTCTTTAATTCAATACTTGAACAAAAATGTATGTATTTTTTACATCAATTTCATAAAATGGCAAATTATTTGCAGTGTTTTATTCATCGGTAAAACAAAGAAAATTATCATACCTTTAAAATATACCAATTGTAAAACTAATGATAATAACCTTATACTTCATTTATTAGTAAGGCCAAAGAAATGATCATACTTTACCTTTAGACTGTACTATTATAACTAATAGAAGTAAC
>NW_013669188.1:75308-75999 GCF_000517525.1 Limulus polyphemus
CTAATATCATAGTTAATTTTACATTTTTGTATGGCTCCCCACATTTAAATTAATTGCACAGAAACCTTACTGTTTTCTTTAATTCAATACTTGAACAAAAATGTATGTCTTTTTACATCAATTTCATAAAATGGCATTCAATTTATTCATTGGTAAAACAAAGAAAATTATCATACCTTTAAAATATACCAATTGTAAAACTAATGATAATAACCTTATACTTCATTTATTAGTAAGGCCAAAGAAATGATCATACTTTACCTTTAGACTGTACTATTATAACTAATAGAAGTAACATTTTTTTTTTCATCAGTTAGTAAAACCAAGAAAACTATTATATTCTTTATATTATATTATATTCTTTAAATACACTAATATTTAAAATTAAAATTAATTTTTTTCAAAACAATTATACTACCATACTTTAATATGAAGTAGTACATATAACAACTAACCACTATTTCTGTTCTTCTGCAAACTGATGATGCATCTGATTTATTTAACAGAGGGTAATGATAATTATATCATTGAATGAAGTTTCAAAATAACCAGACTTACTACAATAATTAACAACTTCAGATCAATTCTTACACTCAGCAATGAGCTTCAGCCTTATGGTACAACAATATGGCAGAGAATTTGGTTTACCGAATCTGTTAAAGTATTACTGAAATAATCGCTTTTCTTGCTT